>NW_017306861.1:758424-778834 GCF_000935625.1 Nanorana parkeri | reverse complement strand
TCAGAGGTAAGCTGCTTTATTTCTGTCTATTAAAAAATTGGCATCAATTCTAATTTTCTAACCAAATGTTTTTTTTTAAATGAGTTTTTGGCTGCAGTTAGACCTCACTTTCAAAGAGTCACAGCCTTGCATCACATTCTGAGACCTTACTATAGCTAATGCGGCATTTTTATTTTCTACAACTGATCTCGCCTATCCCTACTGTTGCGATGGAGCAAAAAATATATAAAAGGCGTTTGTTCATTAAACGTTTAACATAAAAGGACAAGCCCTCGAAATGCCTAATAGGGGGTGGGGTATGGGGGCATTATAAGATTCCGGCTAACTAATTTTCACAAAGTAAGCTTTCAGAGTGATTTAAATTACGACATTACATGGCGGAGCTGGAGTTATGGCGATAATAACCATAATTTGTGCCTTAATAGCACCGTGCATCCTATCATCTCAATGCACTTCTAAGGAAAGCTCGATGCTATTATTACCTAATTGGCACTCATTTAGGCCCCATTTTCTGCTAGTTCAGAAGCCGGAGAAATGATTGATTGGGACTGAATGCTACCCTTTGTGTCAGTAATGTTTTGTGTGCGGTGTTTTCAGGATACTGCCAGGTCTCTGTGTACAGGGCTAATGTCTATTTGCTAAATAGGCATTTTAGTAAACAGGCTGGTAATCTCTAGAAATAATGAACTGAGGTTCGGGAGACAGTTCCCCCCTTCCATTGCCAACTCCCCCCCACTACATTGTGTCTGAGAGGGTTTAATTATTGTGCTCAAAAATCTGACATTCAATAAAGAGGTGGCTGCTGTTCACTATTTCTCTGTCTCTGTACTAATTATATCTGGGTGTATGGCGTATGGACGGGTGTAATTATGTTGGAAGATATGATGTTAAACTGTATACAAAGCCTAACACTGAACATCTCTTATCAACCGTATGGCCGCCCACGTACTCGACTGGCCGGGCCGAGCCGCGTCGGTCAGGAATGGAGAAAATGGGGAGGAGCTACACGCGGCTGAGGGACGCCGTGCGCCGTGTGTCAGTGATAGCAGTCGGGCTATGGTCACAGGGGTACAAGAGTGTCGGGTGTCTCCGGAAAAGTGGCAAAGTGGCTACGCGTTTCGAGGGGCTTGATAAAGAGGTAACCCCTCGAAACGCATAGCCCTTCGCCAGACTAAACCCACATATACAACTTTTGGTAGTTGCGCTCCTGAGTTTTTGCTTTTGATTTGTGGTTGTTAACAGACAGGGTCCCCTCCTTGTAGCGAGGAGTTTTGCACACCTGCATACAACAGCCACCCGATTGAAGTTTGCCCACCCCACAGGAGTGCACTTTATCTTTTGTGTTTTCTATCTCGTTACAATGGCACCTGGAAGTGGGTGGGATATATTAGGCAGCAAATTAACATTTTGTCCCTGAAGTTATTGGGCTGGAAGCAGAAACAATGGGCAACTGTAAAGATTTGAGCGACTTTGACAAGGACCAAATTGTGATGTCTAGACGACCAGGTCAAAGCAACTCCAAAACTGCAGCTCTTGTGGGATGTTCCCGGCCTGCAGTGGTCAGGACCTACCAAAAGTGGTTCAAGGAAGGAAAACTGGTGAACCGGTCATGGGCGGCCAAGATTTATTGATGAATGTGGGGAGCAAAGACTGGTCCATGTAATTCAATTCAATAGAAGAGGTACTGTAGCTCAGATTGCTGAAAAAGGTAACTCCGGTTCTGATAGAAAGGTGTCTTAACACACAGAGCATCACAGTTTGTTGCGTATGGGGCTGCGTAGCCGCAGACTGGTCAGAGTTCCCATGCTGACCCGTGTCCACCACCAAAAGTGCCTACAATGGGCACATGAGAATCAGCACAGGACCACGGAGCAATGGAAGAAGGTGGCCTGGTCTGATGAATCACATTTTCTTTTACATCATGTGGATGGTCGGGTGGGTGTGTGTCACTTACCTGGGAAACAGATGGCACCAGGATGTACTATAGGAAGAAGGCAAGCCAACAGAGGCAGTGTGATGCTTTGGGCAATGTTCTGCTGGGAAACCTCGGGTCCTGCCATTCATGTGGTTGTTACTTTGACACGTACCACCGGCCTAAACATTGTTGCTGACCAAGTGCACCCCTTCATGGAAACGCTATTCCCTAATGGCAGAGGCCTCTTTCAGCAGGATAATGCGCCCTGCCACACTGCAAAAATGGTTCAAGAATGGTTTGAGGAAAACAACAAGTTTGAGGTGTTGACTTGGTCTCCATATTCTCCACATCTCAATCCAATCGAGCATCTGTCGGATGTGCTGGAAAAACAAGTCCGATCCATGGAGGCCCCACCTTAACAACTGACAGGACTTAAAGAATCTGCTACTGACCGCTTAGTGCCAGATACCACACCTTCAGAGGTCTAGTGGAGTCCATTCCTCAATGGGTAAGGCCTGTTTTGGGAAAGGAAGCTAGGCTGCCTAGCAACAAATGATGCTGGCATCCTAGCCAATCAGGAAACCGGATGGCAAGTCATGACCCGCCTCCCGGCTTCATGATTGGTCAGGAAGGCAGGCTGCCTAGCTACAAGTGAAGCTGGCTTCCTAGCCAATCAGGAAGCCAGGTGGCACATCATCACCCACCTCCCGGTTTCCTGATTGGCTAGTAAGCCGACATCACTTGTTGCTAGGCAGCCTGCCTTCCTGACCAATCAGGAAGCCGGGAGGCATGTCATTACGTGCCACCCGGATTTCTGATTGGTTAGGAAGCCAGGCTGCTTAGCAACACGTGAAGCCGGCTTCCCAGCCAATCAGGAAGCCAGGAGGAAGGTCATAACCCACCTCCTGGCTTTCTGATTGGAAAGGAAGCCGGCTCCATGCTCCCTCAGCACTGCTGGCCAGAGCGAGACTTCCCTATTGGAGGTAAGTATAGTAGCATTTGGGCAAGTATGAGTACTCGCCCAAATACTCGATATTGGCACCGATACTGATATCAATATCGGTGCATCCCTTCAATTCTTTATATATATATATATATCTCTATGTACTGGTCCTGGAGATATTGCAATACCCGGTTGATGTTTGGAGTGGACAGAGCAAGCTCTTCTTCCAGCTCCATGTTCTAAACACCCATTTAATATATGGTCCCAAGACGTATCAGATACTACACTACGTCTTACATTCATGCTTGACAACCCTTGTCAACCTAGTGTAGTATCTGTTCTTGTCAGTTTAATATCTGATTTTTCTTGGGACCATATATTAAGTGGGTTTTTAGATACGTCTTGGGGGCGTACTGTCCTGCACTATCACCCACAATGAATATAATAGGGTGTGCGGCCAATGGTGGCAGGTTTTTATTGCTGGTTGGGGATCTTCACCCTCCCTTTGCCTTTTTTGTGCCTTCAGGACAGAGAGGGAAAACCACAGTTGCTATTGCACATAATAAAAAAAAACCATGAAAGTATCTTTGGGGGTCAAACCCAATCCAGAATGTCCAACAGATAACAGCAAGAGAGGACCTTACTTGCAGTGCTAGGCGAACGCCTGCTAAATATAGATTTTTGCTCACAGATGGTATGTGCATGTTAACAGATGTCTATCAGATGAGCAAAATGGTACATCTGATATCACAAACAACCCCTGTGTTCTCCCGTGCTACAAATGATGCTACTGCATTATTATTGGCTTGTCAAAGAAAGAGCATCAATCCAATATTGACTTAGTATGTTTCCTGAGCTAAATGGAAGATTTAGGGGTTAAACAAGCCTTCTCAGAGGTATAATTATCCATGCTTGACTTGGATCGCCACTAACAAACTTGGCAGGAGAGACTCCATTTTGCATGCCTCGAGAGGTTCCCTAGTTATTTCCAACGAAAATATTCAACAATGAACCAGATGGAAGACGAAGGGCTTAAAGCTTACTATGTGTACAAATGCTATTCAATCCGTGAACAAGTTCATACATGCAGAGATTCAATGGGAAGTGTTAGGAGTTCCAATCCTCGCATGACAGAGGGCATCGTTCCCTCCATCTTTCTTTGCTTGCTTTTTTTTTTCCCCCGCCTCCTCTTTGCTGCACAAAAACACGAGAAAATAATAAACCTGGACAGTAATCAATCAAGCAGATTGCAGCGGTGAAATGCAGCCCATCTGTTAAATGCCGTTTGCCAATGTTACAGCGAGAATGAATATAAGCAAAAAGCTTCTCTTGTGGCTCTTTATATTTCCTGACACTGTTTTGTGCTTTCATCACAGATCAAATTGTGTTACAGTACAAACAGAGGGTAAGAGAGTGGCATGGAACATTGGAATGGCAGCTGTCTCTGTAGGCCATAAAGTCTATTCGTAGCTTCGCGTTTCCTAAAAAGTTAAAGTGTATGCCAATCCAAACAAGGAAAACCCTTTGTTCCTTCCCTTTTGGTCTACTGAATATACAATTCTAAGGGTTTTGTTATATCTGTTCAGTAGTTGCAAAAATAACTGTCGATGCGCCAGGGCCGCATTTCCCACAAGGCCAACCGAGGGCCGGCCTCGGGGCAGCAGAGAGTTAAACAAGGAAAACCCTTTGTTCCTTCCCTTTTGGTCTACTGAATATACAATTCTAAGGGTTTTGTTATATCTGTTCAGTAGTTGCAAAAATAACTGTCGATGCGCCAGGGCCGCATTTCCCACAAGGCCAACCGAGGGCCGGCCTCGGGGCAGCAGAGAGTAGAGGGGCGGCACAGGTTTGAAGTCACCCGACGCCCGGAACCTGGAGTTCGTACTGTCCTGCACTATCACCCACAATGAATATAATAGGGTGTGCGGCCAATGGTGGCAGGTTTTTATTGCTGGTTGGGGATCTTCACCCTCCCTTTGCCTTTTTTGTGCCTTCAGGACAGAGAGGGAAAACCACAGTTGCTATTGCACATAATAAAAAAAAACCATGAAAGTATCTTTGGGGGTCAAACCCAATCCAGAATGTCCAACAGATAACAGCAAGAGAGGACCTTACTTGCAGTGCTAGGCGAACGCCTGCTAAATATAGATTTTTGCTCACAGATGGTATGTGCATGTTAACAGATGTCTATCAGATGAGCAAAATGGTACATCTGATATCACAAACAACCCCTGTGTTCTCCCGTGCTACAAATGATGCTACTGCATTATTATTGGCTTGTCAAAGAAAGAGCATCAATCCAATATTGACTTAGTATGTTTCCTGAGCTAAATGGAAGATTTAGGGGTTAAACAAGCCTTCTCAGAGGTATAATTATCCATGCTTGACTTGGATCGCCACTAACAAACTTGGCAGGAGAGACTCCATTTTGCATGCCTCGAGAGGTTCCCTAGTTATTTCCAACGAAAATATTCAACAATGAACCAGATGGAAGACGAAGGGCTTAAAGCTTACTATGTGTACAAATGCTATTCAATCCGTGAACAAGTTCATACATGCAGAGATTCAATGGGAAGTGTTAGGAGTTCCAATCCTCGCATGACAGAGGGCATCGTTCCCTCCATCTTTCTTTGCTTGCTTTTTTTTTTCCCCCGCCTCCTCTTTGCTGCACAAAAACACGAGAAAATAATAAACCTGGACAGTAATCAATCAAGCAGATTGCAGCGGTGAAATGCAGCCCATCTGTTAAATGCCGTTTGCCAATGTTACAGCGAGAATGAATATAAGCAAAAAGCTTCTCTTGTGGCTCTTTATATTTCCTGACACTGTTTTGTGCTTTCATCACAGATCAAATTGTGTTACAGTACAAACAGAGGGTAAGAGAGTGGCATGGAACATTGGAATGGCAGCTGTCTCTGTAGGCCATAAAGTCTATTCGTAGCTTCGCGTTTCCTAAAAAGTTAAAGTGTATGCCAATCCAAACAAGGAAAACCCTTTGTTCCTTCCCTTTTGGTCTACTGAATATACAATTCTAAGGGATTTGTTATATCTGTTCAGTAGTTGCAAAAATAACTGTCGATGCGCCAGGGCCGCATTTCCCACAAGGCCAACCGAGGGCCGGCCTCGGGGCAGCAGAGAGTAGAGGGGCGGCACAGGTTTGAAGTCACCCGACGCCCGGAACATGGAGTTTCGGGCGCCGGGCGGTAATTTATTTCCTACATTTAGCTCTGCTTGGCACAAGCCGGGCTAAATGTAGAATAGGAGAAATCACTTGTTTCTTTACAAGTGATCTCGGCGATGTCGCCGAGAACACTTGTAATTAGACTGCCGGTCCGTCCTGCCCCCGCCGATCCCCCCGCACCTACCTGTCTGCATGCTGCGTCCTCCCGGCTCCGTCCTCACCGCCGATGTCCTCAGAATGAAGAGCGGTGAGCAGAGCGGCAGGGTTAAAAGTAACCCTACCGCCAGTGGTGTATTTAGGTTTTGTGCTGCCCTAGGCAATAAAAAAGAAAGAAAAAAAAATACAAAAATCCAAACCAACCCTGCCACCCCCGCTATCTGGTTGGCATTCTCTTCGGCGGGGGGGGGATTACCGAACCCAGCCTTGGGGCGACAGGGAGGGTAAATCCGGTCCTGCCGGGACATGCAGTTCCAGGCGCCGGGCAGCGGTGTATTCTGGTTTGGGACTGCCCTAGGCAAGACAAAATTTGGCGCCCCCCCCACACTAAATGTACCCCACGCGGCTGTGGTCTCAGGTGGGCTCTGCAGGGTTCGTGGGGGGCTTTGCAGGCAGGGGAGCCCCCTATGGATCCTGCAGAGCCGACCACAGATCCTGCAGAGCCAACCAAAAGGCATTGCACAGCACACCTGAGACTCTTTGGTGGGCTGTGCAGAATCTATGCTGGGCTCTGCCAGCACAATCCTCTTACCTTGCACGGCCTGACCTCTTTGGAACACAGTCTCCTTGTCATCTTCGCAGCCCGACTGGAGCTCCGGCGACGCCTCCCACCTCCTCCGTCGGTGTCTCTGCCATCTTCGCCCCCGCCTCTTCCGTCTCTGGGGCCACTCGACAAATTTTCTTCTCTCATGGAGGCCGTTTGCCAAATATCATACTTTAAAATAAAATTTAACTGTACCCGGTATGTTACTACAGACACCAATACACACACAATAAGGTCCTATTCATATCTGTAGGTTTAGGTGTGATTAGGGATTCCTGCATCAGAAACTTGCGTTTTACTGCAGCAGAAATCCCTTATCTGGTGTTTACAAGTGACAGCTGTCACTTATTCAAGTCTATGATCAGGTGACAGTAGCTCCATGTAAACGCCTGCACACCGCATTAGAAAACACTGTCTCTGGATGCACAATCATTGCGTCCAGGGAGAGTGATTGATTCTTAACTGAATGTAAACATATCACGTATCATTGCATGCGGTGTGCAGGCTATGCACAGAGTGCAGTAGTCAGAAGGAACGCACAGAGCGCAGTAGTCAGAAGGAACGCACAGAGTGCAGAGGTCAGATCTAAAGAATGCACAGAGTGCAGTAGTCAGAAGGAACGCACAGCGTGCAGTAGTCAGAAGGAACGCACAGAGTGCAGAGGTCAGAAGTAAAGAACGCGCAGAGGTCAGATGTAAGAAACGCACAGAGGTCAGATGTAAAGAACGCACAGAGTGCAGAGGTCAGATCTAAGGAACGCACAGCGTGTAGAATTCACAAGTAAGGAACAGAGTGCAGAGGTCAGATGTAAGAAACGCACAGAGGTCAGATGTAAAGAACGCACAGAGTGCAGAGGTCAGAAGTAAAGAACGCACAGAGTGCAGAGGTCAGAAGTAAGGAACGCACAGAGTGCAGAGGTCAGATCTAAGGAACGCAGAGTGCAGAGGTCAGATCTAAGGAACGCACAGAGTGCAGAGGTCAGATCTAAGGAACGCACAGAGATCAGAGGTAAATCCTGCTTTCCTATCACACAGTATGGGGTGGCGTGGCATGGGTTGTATGTGACAGCAGTCTGGCATTTAGAAGCATTTGCTCACTGGTATTGGGCAGCTGGATTTTTTACATAGAACTTTTTTAGCAGCAGATGAGAACAATGACAACAGTATTTGAAAAAAAGAATGATTGTTTTGGGGGTTTTTTCCAGCATGCATTGTTCTATTTTATAAAGAGGGGTGCTTTTAAAATAGAAAAATGCATGATGAAAAAAAAAAGATCATTCAAACTGCTGGAGAAGGGGGGAGGGGGGGATAAATACTTTCTATTAACACTGTAAATTGTACCCAGATGTCTGTTTAGAAGCGGCCGTGTCACCGTCTCCCGAGTGCCTTATATCACATATATGATCCGTCACCAACCCGGCCAACTCACTTTGTTTTGCAGTGGGAGGGGGAGTGGTGGTGCATTAAACTCAATGGCACCGCAGCCACGCCCCCCCGGGCGCAGTGCGATTGTGGCACCCGAATGCATAACACATTAGTGCCTGCATTCCGGTCCAGTGCAAACTGCACAAAATAGCATTTTTGCAGATCGCACTGGACCGGAACACATGCACTAATGTGTCACACGTTTGGGTGCCGGCGATCGCACTGCGGGCAGGGAGCGTGACTGCGGTGCCATTGAGTTCAATGCACCACCACTCCCCCTCCCACTGCAAAACAAAGTCAACAGGTCGTGTTGCGTTCCAGAGGCCGAACGCACTGCTACTGGAACACACCGCAATCGCTCACAAAACTTCCCCCTGCGATTGCGGCACCCGAATAAGTGACACATTATTGTCTGCGTTCCGGTCCAGTGCAATCTGCACAAAATAGTGCATGTAGCATTTTTGCAGATGGCACAGGACCGGAACGCATGCACTAATGTGTCACACGTTTAGGTGCCGGCGATCGCACTGCGGGCGGGGAGCGCGGCTGGCTGTGGTGCCATTAAGTTCAATGCACCACCACGCCCCCTCCCACCGCTAGACAAAGTGAGCTGGCCGTGTTGCGTTCCAGAGGCTGAACGCACTGGAAGGCACTCTTTATGATGGGACTGGGCGCTTAGGGCTTGTGCACACCAATTACGGTGCGTTCCAGAGCGGTAGCCGCTGGAACGCCCGCAATCGCACACAAATCTTCCATCTGCGTTCTGGGTTGGGAGGGGGCGTGGCGGTGCATTGAAGTCAATGGCACCGCAGCCACATCCCCCTCCCGTAGTGTGATCGGACGCATCACAAAACATTGCATGCGTTCTGTTCCACTGCAAACGCAAAAAATGCTGCTTGCTCTATTTTTTGCGTTTGCAGTGGAACAGAACGCAGGCAATATGTTGCCATGCATCTGATCGCACTGTGTGCGCCAGGGGGGGGGGCGCAGAAGCAGTGCAATACCCGCCCCAGAACGCAGGGAGAAGTTTGGTGAGCGATTGCGGTGCGTTCCAGCAGCCACCGCTCTGGAACGCATCGCAATTGGTGTGAAAGAGCCCTTAGACACTGTTAATTCCTTTTTTTTTTTGCTACCCTGTATATTTTTATATTTTACAAATTGCAAACAAAATTATAATTCAGAAATAAATGAAATCATAAAGAAAAAAAAGAAAACAGGGGTGCTTCACTAACCTGAACTCCTGATCGAGGGGTCAACTCCCTGTGTCCCTCTGGTATCAGCCTCCTCTGATGCCACCGCTGGCTGCTGCAGGAGCGGAAGGGCACGACACCCCGGGCGGGCTCTCTCCTCTCTCTGCAGGAGAGGATGTAGGAACTGGCGAAAGTAGTTCCGGCCGTCAGTACTAGCAGGAGGAACCGCGTCGGAGGACTCGCCGCACGGATTCTCCTACTCTGCAAGTGACAGATCCGGGGGGTGTCGGTGCGGTAAGGAGGCTGCGGGGGGAATTGCCGGAGCCCCATTCTCCCTGTGAGGAAATCGCTGCTCAAGGGCTGACTGAGTCAGGTGAGGTGGAGCTGTAGTGGAGGCGAGTTAGGTGGCCGCGCGGCCCTCGTTAGTCTAACTTGCCTAATTAGAGAGCCGCCTCTGCACCTGAACATACCCCCCCATACACATGAGAAAATACCCCCCACACATTATATAGGAGTGTGTTCAGGTGAATAATAGGCTTTGGGAAAGCTGAGTAAAGGGGGGTCAGGTGGGGGTAATTTAAAGTGACACTAAACTTAGGAGTTAAATCTTAAAAATGCATTCATGTACCTTAACTATTAACAAAAATGTATCTTATTTGTGTATCACTCAGCTGTAGACCCTCAAATCATCTCTGAATTGGTGCTGACACTGTCCTTCAGTCTGAAGGGGGGCTACTTTTCTCCCTATGGTCCCTGTGGTTGCGTCACCATAGCTACTCCAAGCTCGCTCCTGTGATGGACCACAATCTCAGTACAAATTAGTAAACAAAAAGTGAGATTGCAGTCCATCTCGGGAGAGAGCTTGGAGCCCTGACTACTCTACAACACACACACAGGGACCACGGGGAACAGACGTAGCCCCCCTCCAGAAGGAAGGACAGTGTCGGCACCAATTCAGAGATGATTAGAGGATCTACAGCCGAGTGATACACAAATAAGATACATTTTTTGTTAATAGTTAAGGTCCTTAAATGCATTTTTAAAGAACTCCAGGAATTTTGTAATTATCCCTTGCAGTGGGGCTACCCCCGCACTGCAAGGGTTAAGGGATCGTTTGTGTCTAGGTTAAAAAAAAAAAAAGTCATACTCACCTGATGCTCTGAGCTGCCTTACAGTCTCAGGTCCCATAAATCATCACGTGTTTACACGGTGTGTGTATAGCCGTGAGGATGCTGAGGAAGATTCCAATGCTGCTGCAGAAGGCAGGCTAGAGGGAGCGCTGTGGCAGCTTTGGGTGAGTATGTCTTTGTTACTTTTCCCTGTAGACACAAACAAGCACTTAACCCTTTCAGTACAGGGGTAGCCCTACTGCAAGGGAGAATACAATGTTTTCCTGGAGTTTTTCTGTAAGAATTAACCCCCGAGTTTAGTGTTACTTTAAAGGTTGACTGTACAAAAGTACAGTTATCCTTTCATGTGTATGTCCAGGCATATTCACATTTACCCCCTAACCACCCTCTCCCCTTCTAGATCACATCCCAGCTTTATTATTTTCATTTACCTTGTTCTTGTAGCAAAAAAACAGCTTGTTTTACTCTATGTGACACCATCGTCTCCATCGCAAGACAAAAGTCTTGCGATGGTCGTAAGGTGTATGGGCACCCTTACAGGGATAAAACATGGGAAATGTGCATGCATTGCAGCAGGGGCGTCCGGAGGCCGGGTGTCCCCTGGAGTGGATACACCGCTCCGTGACATCATCGCACATGCGTGACCATCTTGGTGATGAACGCCAGCAGAGAGAGGAGGGGACGATCACCTGGTAGGATACGGTATGCCTCCGGGTCCCCTCTCCCCTGCAACTGTCGGGCTCTCGGTCCATGACCGAGTGCCCGACTTTTCAGAGGGGGTGACACCAAAGTGACTTCCAGTCATTTTGGTGTCACCCCTCCAATGGTGTCACCTGGGTGCGGGTCACAAACCCCGCACCCCCCCTTGTAAAGCCACTGCACTACAGATATGTTTCTTTTGTTGCATTTTGCCCATACATACATTACAAGCACTGGTAAAATAACAGCGAGTACTAAAGTAGGTTAATAATATGCCATGTGATTGGACATGCTCATCACAGCAATGCTGCACCTCTTAGACCTCAATAAATGCTGCCATGTCATGTACATATTCCTCACACTCAGGCAAATAAACAACATACAATGTAACACAGCTGGTAATGATTTATTAATTGTGCACGCTATCATCCTCATTATTAAGCATGAAAAGGATTAGCTGAGTAAATTCAGTAAGTCTAATAATATTATCAACTATAAGTGAGACATGACAAGCATAGAGCCCGCCGGATCTGTAAGCAATCTTCAAAGAGCTGTTTAAGCAGCTACAAAGGTTACGCGTTTATCAGCCTACGATTGATTCTGTTTGTTCTCTTCCTGCCCCTGATCCCTTTTGTGGTCTGCTATCTGAACAGTTTATTAACAAATAGAAGCTGCTGTGTCTATAAAAAAGGAACCATCTGCTTCTCATGTTATTAAAAAAATGAAACTATAATGTAATTTCAATAAAAACATCTTCATTTTTGAAATCTCTGTTCCATATTTCCAGTCCTCTATTACATATACAGATTTGTAAACTCAGTGGTAGCTGTCTCTGTTCCCTGCAATTGCTTGGTCTGATCAAGAACTGTTTAGATAAAATGTCCACCCCAATCCCAACCATGGACATTAATAAAGGGTGGTCCCCGTCGTTGAGGCTAGAACAGCCTGCTCTATCCTACAAAATCTTGGAGAATGTCATAGGCAGTGGCGTAACAACCGGGGGGGCGGGGGGTGCGTGTGCCCCGGGGCTGGGGGGCTCTGTGTGCTGCACAGTGGCGTAACAACCGGGGGGCAGGGGGTGCGCTTCCCCCGGGTGAAGGACGGAGGGGGGACCCCCGCTAAACGAAGCCCCTGTCCGCAGATGCAGTGGCTCCCTCTCTCTCCACATGCACCCGGCTCTGTCATCGGGCGGCCGCTCTCTCCTCCGAGGCCACTGCGGGCGGCCCTCTACGTCCCGTCTCCCACGCCCGTCTCCCGATGCTGCATACAGCATGTGCTGGTTACTACTTAAACCGGCGCGTGCAGTGTGCAGCTTCTGAGAAGATACGCTATTAGCGTAGCGGGAGCTATGCAAAATGCGCAGCCGCCTTCCCTGCTATGCTAATAGCGTATCTTCTCAAAAGCTTCACACTGCGCGCGCCGGTTTAAGTAGTAACCAGCACATGCTGTATGCAGCATCGGGAGACGGGCGTGGGAGACGGGAGGCTGTGCTTGTTGGATTCAGGAATCAGGTGAGTATTAGAAAAAAAAAAGTTTTATTTTATGTTCTATTCTTAGTTCTATAATGGCATTGTAGTACTTTCAGGTAGAATACAGCTTCATAAGATACCAGCTAGGGAACTACAAGTCCCAGCATGCCCTCATTGCCCCTGTACAACAACCAGATATTGCCGTTCCCTGGGTGATATGTGTGTGTGTGTGGGGGTGTACAGGGACAATGATGGCATGCTTGGAGTTGTAGTTCCTTAGCTGATATATATGTGTGGGGGTGGGGGGTACAGTTCCAGTGGATGTTTATATAATATGGGGGGGCGAAAAAAAATGTTCTGCCCCGGGCGCCCATAACTCTGGTTACGCCACTGGTCATAGGAATTTGTTCTCATTCAGCCAACAGAACGTTTGTGAGGTCAGGATGTTGGATGGGAAGACCTGGTTTATCAGAGTTCCAAAAAAAACCCGAAGGCGTTCAGTAGGGTTGAGGTCAGGCCTTTCTGCAGGTCATTCCATGTTCTCCACCCCTGGAGATGGCACAGGTAGCGCACGAACAGAGAGACACCAGTGCCTGTGGATGCTGATCACCTGCTGGCATAGATAGGGAAGCCGGATGCAGGAAGCCCGATGCAGGATGCCAGATGCAGGATGCAAGAAGCCAGATTCAGGATTCAGGCAGCCAGATGCAGGATGCAGGAAGCCGGATGCAGGAAGCCGGATGCAGGATGCCAGATGCAGGAAGCCAGATGCAGGATTCAGGATTTGGGCAGCCAGATGCAGGATGCATGAAGCCGGATGCAGGATGCGAGATGCAGGATTCAGGTGGACTGGGTGAGTGGCTGGCAGGCCAGGAGAATCCGGATGGTAGATGTGGTCAGTAGAAGCCGGTCGATTGCTGATCTCTGCTATAAGTACCTGGACCAATGCTTGAAAAAGTAACACCTGTCCCAGACTTCTTGGCTCCATTGTCATTGGATTATGCCATTAGAACAAGGTGGTTTCACAAACTTTCACAGCTCACACTATGTTCTTGGAGAATAAACATCTGTCTTAAAGCATTCCTACCACATCTATGGTCTGGTAAACTAATATATTACATTTTATTTTTTTGGTTTAGATACACTTTAGGTTGCCCTAGTTGACCGGGCGGCTATAAATGCTGAGGACACATACTAGAGCTGAGTAAGCTATTTGGATGGGTGGCAAAAACTTCAACAATAGAGAACAAGGTCAGTTGAAATGGACTGACTACTACTAGCTATACCATGACTAGGATAAAAAGAACCTTCACTGAGATACAGTATGTATCCCTTTATGCAGTGAGTGTGTTATGTATTCATAAATGAGAGGTCTCCTTTAAATACAGATGCAACTACTGTGAGCAAAAAGTTGTCTAATCTTTTTTTCTATCTCTTTTCATTTTTTTTGTGCTTGGCTTTTATTTTTCTATAAAGGATAAAAATGTGTAGTTCAGTGAGTAAGTATTTATCTCACTGCTTCAGCGATCAAAACCCAGATGATAGGTTAATTGATGTTATTATTGAAAATTGGGCTCATTTCATCACTGCATGTTCTTCGGTAAATTAGTCAAAGCCTAAGAAAATCTGCCAAAACAAGCAACGCTGTCATCGGTCTTGTGTGAAATCTTTATCAGGGAGTCTTCAGAAATAATGGGTCCTCAAAATGAGTGCTTCCCGAAGTATTATGGTCAACAGAATGCATTAAAACAAGTTATAGATGCAGAGCAGAACCTATGCCTAGTCTGCTTCTTATGCTAAAAGTAACACTAAAGTCAGGAGTTAAACCTTAAAAATACATTCAAGTACCTTAACTATTAAAATAAATGTATCTTATTTGTGTATCACTCGGCTGTAGATCCTCAAATCATCTCTGAATTGGTACTGACACTGTCCTTCCTTCTGGAGGGGGGCTACTTTTGTTCCCCATGGTCCCTGTGTGTGTTGTAAAGTAGCCACCGCTCCAAGCTCGCTCCTGTGATGGACTAAAATCTCAATACAAAATAGAAAACTAAACATGGGATTGTAGTCCATCCCGGGAGTGAGATTGGAGCGGTGACTACTTTACAACACACACGGGAACCATGGGGAACAAAAGTAGCCCCCCTCCAGAAGGAAGGACAGTGTCAGTACCAATTCAGAGATGATTTGAGGATCTACAGCCGAGTGATACACAAATAAGATACATTTATTTTAATAGTTATGGTACTTGAATGTATTTTTAAGGTTTAACTCCTGAGTTTAGAGTCACTTTAATAATTACCTTACAGTGACCCTGTTATTTTGCAAAGCCGGTAAAAAAGAAGAGCAGTGGTGGAAAAAAACCCCTTGTGAATTTAACCAATCATATTTTGCATATTAATCCCCCATTGAAGCTGGGGTGTAGGAAGGTTTATCCTTTGCATACATACTTCATGCTAAAAGAGGTCTTTTTCCATTTTATCACAGGATATTGGGAGGTATGTACAGAAGAGCCCTGGGCCCATGCTAAAAAAAATATGAAACCTAATTTTGTGTTTAAATGTCATAATTCTGAGATTAATAGCCAGAGTTCTGACTTTCAAGCTAAGAATTCTGACTTTTAAACACAGAATTATGTATCATTTTTTTAGCATGGCCCCAGGGCTCTTCCGTAGGTATGCCAGGGATGGACCAGCTTCAAGATAGTGACAATGATAAACCAAACCTGTGCAATGTGCCCTGAAGTCCAACTGCCACCCCATAACAGGAAATGGCCAGACAACGACCTTCATGGCGGCATCACAAGTATTCTATTAGCCTCCCTGGCGGTCTGATTATTTCCTCTTTTTTTCGTTGTGGCCACGTCCTTTTTGCACTAGATGTATATGCTCTCTGCCTTCTATGTCCTTCTGTATTGTACTGTTTTGTTTACTGTAACCTACAAACTTCCTCAAAATAAACATATTCTTTAAAAAAAAAACAGAGGATTAGATACGCGTCTTCTGCAGAAAATGTGAAAATGTGAAAGCCGCACAGCCACGTCAAGGCACCTCCATATAGTGCGGTCCTAAGTCTAAGCTATGAGAGTCTCCATCTTGGAGCACATGGGGCAAAAGATAAAATTGGGTGCAGGTTTGTCAGGAGGAAGTCCAACCTCCCTTAAAGGCAAAGGTACATGTATGTAACGCACTGTGTAATCCCGAGTGTGGCTCGGGGTTACCGGTTTTGGTCATGAAAATTAACCCCGAGTCACACTCAGGATTACTGCCAGGGAGGTTAATGAAAGCTGCAGACTTAGAAACACAGAAAATGAAATTTTAGTTATAGGCAGAGCCCGCCCTGCCTTTTGGAAGCTTCAGGCAGCATCTCATTGGGTCATGTGGGGGTCCTTTCTGGTCACAGCAGCTCCCTGTTTTTCTGGTAGAATCAACTATGTTTTGCATTTATGGAACAGATATACCAACATCCATTCAATGGTATATTTAACAGACCCAAAAGGTTCACTGCTAAGTAGGGATGCACCGATACCGTTTTTTTGGTATCGAGTACGAGTACGGATATTTTTTTTTGGTAGTCACCGATACCGAATACTGATACCGGAAGTTCCATTAAGGAAGCCAGGCGGCGTGTAATGACATGCCACCTGGCTTCTCAATAAGCATGGAAGCTGTCTCCATGCTCCATCTTCACCAGGTGACGAGGAAGCATGAAGCCGTTTTTTTGGCCAATCAGGAAGCCGGGCACCGTGTAATGACTCGTTGCCCGGATTCCTGATTGGTTGAGAAGCTGGCCAATCAGGAAGCCGGGCAACGAGTAATGACTCGCTGCCTGGCTTCCTGATACCGGAAGCTCAGGTATCGGGCTAGGCATCAGAGCATTTGGGCGTGTACGAGTACTAGGTATATGTGTATCCCTATTGCTAACTCTTACATACACTTTAGGAGCCATATTGGTTAAGTTCATAGCAATTTATTACATGCTTTTAGCTTTGAAAAGAAAATGGCATTTTTCCAACATATTATGAGCCATTTATTCATATGGATTTATATTTCCAAAGATGAAGTCATAAATTGACGTTATCATTTTGTGGCCTAGCTAATTGATACCAAATCTATTGACTTTCACTGGTTTTAGTATGCTGTGATTCGTATTGGGACTTTTTGCGTGCTGGCTAAAACGCCCTTTGACAGAAATATCGGTGGAATCCATAGTGACTATGTTTGGAACTGAATTATGGACCTGTCCACTCTTGATTTTGATTGTTGAGGGACTTGGCATTCTTTCTCGAGTAGTTCCAGGTAACGGAACAATGTTTGCTTTGTAATCTTCTAGACCTTTGCTGTCTTTTGGAAAAATACTTTCTGCCTTAACCACCTCACCTGGATTCTCCTCGGCCATGCCAACTTTGTTCAAAGGATCTCTCTGCACGGGTCGATCATTTAAGACCTTCATTGTCTTGTCAGTTGTATTATAACTCTTTTTAGCCAGGTAGACCTCCTCTTTCATCTTTTTAAGCTGCGCCTCCTTCACTTCTTCCGGGAGGTTAAGCGGAGCCAGCTTAATTGGCCGCTTCTGGAGATAAGTGTCCACGTTCCGGGCTTCCGCTGGAGAAGTGGGTTTCAAAGGCTCAAACTTCTTGCTGATCTTCTCGCTTGACACCAGGTCATTCTTAGCTGATATCTTTGATGGGCTAGAGTTTACACATCCGAGACTTGGATATTTCCGGCCTTTCGTTGGAGCTGGAGGTAATGATGGGACGTTGGTGTTTTTAACCACATTAGCCACTTTCTCATTTCCACACTTACATTCTTCTAGTTTAGGTGAGAGCTGCCAACACATGAAAAGTTAAATATGAATTGAATTGTATATGTGAACTCTATACATGAGTTTTTCCATCCCTAGAGAAACCTGTCAAAAAAGAAATTTAAGCAAACATTATTGATTCTGAATCCATTTTTTTTTCTTTTCAATCTAAGTGACACCTATCTGTGAATAATGAGTAATTGGTCTACACATGTGCCATGTGATGACTGTCACACTTTACAGCAGCTGATGGTCACATCAGGAAGTCATTGCATCATGTCTTACCCAACGTGGCCAATAACTGGCAGACCAGGAAAGTATTTCTCACCTGTTGGGTTTTTGACTGCCATCCCTTCTTTCTTGAGGTCAGCGGCGTAACAATAGCCATAGCAGCTCACGTGGCTGCTATGGGGCCCGGGTGGGAGCTGGCTCCATTGGGGACTGATTAGGAAAACTTAAAGTGACATTAAACTCTCAATCAGGCCCCCCCCATTCTGCTGTTAGTACTTACCTTAAGTGATGCCTCTTGGTACGATCATCTTTTTTCTTCCAGTGGTTTTCACTGAGACCTACACTGGTGCAGGTCTCTGGTGCAGCGCAGACTCCTATGTCTTTTGTGTCCCACAGAGTCTGTCCGGCGCGCATGCACCCAGCTGCCAGCATTCACTTTCACTCTAGCTCCTCTCCTCCTCTCCCCTCCGGTGATACGGACTGCTCATGTGCAGTCCCCCCTCCACCAAACTTTACACTTGGCACAATGCAGTCAGGCAAGTACCGTTCTCCTGGCAACCGCCAAACCCAGACACGTCCATCAGATTGTCAGATAGAGAAGCGTGATTTGTCACTCCAGAGAACACGTCTCCACTTCTCTAGAGTCCAGTGGCGGCGTGCTTTACACCACGGCATCCCACGCTTTGCATTGCACTTGGTAATGTAAGGCTTGGATGCAGCTGCTCGCCCATGGAAATCCATTGCGCTGACCCCGCTCTGTCATTTTCCGTGGCCTACCACTTCGTGGCTGAGTTGCTGTTGTTCCCAGTTGCTTCCACTTTGTTATAATCCCAGTAACACGTGAGCGTGGAATATTTAGTAGCAAGGAAATTTCACGGATGGACTTATTGCACAGTTGACAACCTATCACGGTACCACGCTTGTAGTCACTGAGCTCCTGAGAGCGACCCATTCTCTCACAAATGTTTGTAGAAGCGTCTGCATGCCGAGGTGCGTGATTCTATACACCTGTGGCCATGGAGGTGATTGGAACACCTGAATCCAATGATTTGGAGGGGTGTCCCAATACCTTTGCAATATAGTGTATCTACTGTTTGCTAGCAGTAGATATATGTAAAAAAATACTACTTTAACTGTGAAGTATCCAGTATAGAAGGGCTTAGGAAGGTCTAGTCATAGATCCGCCTCCATAAAGTAAAAAGCATTTGCTTATCTATCTTAGCCATGTAGATTTATTGCCCTCTGAGCTTCTGCTACAGACTGAAATTAACCCTGTATGCCTAAAGCAGTCACAAATTCCAGAGTTTCCCCTCTGAGAAAACCTTATGGGAGGGCTGAAGGTTGCAGTACCACAAAGAAGCTGGAGCTTAAAGCTGTGTGTATTAGGCTTGAACAGTAGGTCAGTGCAAGAGCATTATTCATTTTATCACATTATAAAATATCATTCTGGTTATTATTATTAGTGCTACTCTAACTTTTACCCCCTGCACTGCTCCCTAGTAGTGTACTGACTATGCTGACAGCTCTCCTGCTGCCTGTCCTTGACACATAGTACATGCTAAGATCATTAAAACATATTTCATGATTTATAGTTATCCCCCTGACCGCGGTGAAAGGAGCAATACTTAGATACAAATAGCAAATCCTAATCTGGTCAAGGATTGAGCGTTAAAAAGGTTGGTAGCTAATCGCCCAATATGGCTATGATTAAGGCTCATGTGTAGGGCTGAAAGGAATTAGCTTTTTTGTTTGCTGTTTTTATTGCCTAAAATAATAACGTTTTCATCGAGTGGATCCTCTTCGTGTGCAGGTTTTCTACAATGCTATTCGCCCAATATCATGGGTCTATGAAAAGTTCTTCAATTCGAGTGATACAGAATAATGTGAATGGTTTAAATCTCTTGCTGCTTGTATAGGGGTAATGCTAGTAACCAAAATGATATTGATGTCACAAAGCTTTAGGATAAAATGAACGGTTGGTATAAAATTCATTTCAGTACAGCGCTGCATGACGGAATAAATGTCAGTCAAAGTACCGCAGCGCTGAATACTGAAAAATGGCCTGGATGGGAAGGGGGTTTAACACCGCGGATGTCAACTGGTTAAAGGGTATTTCCTCTTTTGCCGCGACATTTGAAAAAACTCACTTTGCTATGAGTTCCCATTCATACAGCTTTCCTAAAAATAGGTTTAAAAAACCTATTTAACTTATTCTTTGGAGCAGGATGATACATGGGCTTAAAAAGGCAGAGTCTAGGGGTTAGAATAGCTGTCTGCCATTTGATAAGGGGACAGACTGAGGGAGAGTTTTAGTAAAAGTTAAGTAACATACAAGGTCTTGAGGTCTTTAACCCTTTGTTAGGATAGACGGTCCTACTCATCTGGTCCTAAAGTGATAATGAAATCTGCCAGCACAGTACAGACAGAGTTAATTATTTTAAACAAATCTCTCCCCAACCCTACAGTGAGAACTAAGCAGGAGTTTTCAGTCCCGGAGTTTGCAGAAACATCATCGAAAAAAGGCCAGCTGCAATGTGTAAATATTTATATATGCTGTATCAATAGGGAAAATGTTTTATTGGTAGTCAAAGTCAACACATTCCAGGAGCACCTTTCATCAGGACATAATGAATGTAACCAAATAAACAAAATCCTAATGTTTAAT
>NW_017306861.1:757634-758412 GCF_000935625.1 Nanorana parkeri | reverse complement strand
AATTCCTAGTTGTCTGATGTGTTTTATCTGTCTCTCCCCCTCTCTTTCTCTCCCCATTTGTCTTTCTATCCTATCTGTCCTCTCTCTCTCTTTCTCTCCCCCTCTCTTCTTTTCTCTGATCTCTTCTCCCATCTCTTCTCTCATCTCTCTCTCCTCTTTCTTTCTTACTCACTCTCTCTCCTCTTGGTCTCTCTTGCTCTGTCCCTCCCTCTCCCTCTCTCTCTTCTATTCTCTCATCCCCTCTTTCTTCTTTCTCTCTTTCCCTCTTTCTATCCTCTTTCTATCTCTCATTCTCTCCTCTCTTTTTATGCCATGCCTACTCTGCAGTGACCATATGTCTATTTCTCTCTCTCTGACTCCCTCTTTCTGACTCTCAACCCCCCTTCCCATCTCAATCTCTTTTTCTCCTTTCTCTCCCCCTTTATCTTTCTATCCACTCTCTCTCTCTCCGCTATCTTATCTCTCCTCTTTCTTGTCTCTTTCTCTCTCTCTCTCCCTCTTTTTTTTCCAACCCCTACACCCTCTTTTATTCTCTTCCCCCACACTGCCACCTTTATCTCTTCCCTACTCCCTCTTTTTTCCTTCTGCTCTATGCTGTCTCTTTCCCTCTCTGTTCTCCTGGAAACTCTAGTACTCGCAGAATAAAAATGAGTGACCGTCTGTCTATTTGACTTCAAGGTACTTCCATTGATACTTTGTATCCATCTCTCACTCCCCTCTTTCTCTCCTCTCTCTCTCCCCTCTCTATATCTATTTTGCCTCTCCTCTCTCTACTAAT
>NW_017306861.1:687084-757450 GCF_000935625.1 Nanorana parkeri | reverse complement strand
ATATATATATAAATTCTTTTTTTCTCTTTACCACCTCTCTCTGTGTCTCTCTCTGGCCAGTGAACTCTAATACTCACAGACTGAGTGGCCATCTGTCTATTTGACTTCCTCTCATACTTTGTATCCATCTCTGGCTCCCCTCTTCCAGCAGTCAGTTATCATGCTCCTCGGTACATGTCTGCGTTAAACTCTAAATGCCAAGTCCCAGGACATATCTCCCTCTAACAGATTAGACAGCAAAGGATTAAGGTCAGTATTTATAGAATCCATTTAGCGAAAGTGGTCAAGACAGAAACCCTGCTGTGACAACACAATGGCATAGAGATACCATTCACAAAGTTAGCATGTACTTCACCTTGTAGATGTGAGAGCCTCTTCATAATAACGTATGGCATACAGAATATCAAGGAATGGTACACATTCACCTATTGTACACGCTACGAAAAGGCCTTCTCTAGTCTTAGAACAGCTGGCTATGATGCACGTATATCAGTTTTGGGCTCCAGTTCACAAAAAGGGAACTGGAAGTCATGCATAGAAGGTAAATTAAGCAAAAAGGACAAGGAAGAGCGATGAGGAGAGATTAAAGGGCATGTAACTTTTTGGTTTTGAAGGGAATGGAGAAGACTTAGACTTTCTGTCAAGTTCTTATTGATTCACCTTTTCTATTCATCCAAGTGGACACTGTCAGCAAGACAAAAAGGATAAACCAACATTCAGATGTGTTACTATAACTGGTGACAAACTGTCTAAAAGGGGAATATCCCTTACTTTTGGGGAGAGCTCCTCTCACTTCTGATTGCATCTCCAGGACAGGAAGTTAAGGGAAATATCCACAATGGAAAACACATACTCCCCAACTGTCCCATACGGTGAATCCCAGGACTGTCCCATGCATCAAAGCTGTGTTGGTTTTATGTGTGCGACAGGTTGTTTTTTATAAGTATACATATCCTTGTATATTGTCCCCGCCATCCCTTCCTGGGCACAATTGTTCACCTCACCCCTTTCTGTGCACTGTTGTCCGTCCCCCCTGAGCACTATTGTTTCCCCCACACTATGCTGGGCACTAATGTACCCCCCTCCCCTCTCTGTGCACCATTGTTCCTCTCACCCCACTATGGGCACTAATGTTCCCCCCCACACCGCTATGGGCATTATTGTTCCTCCTACACTGCATTGGGTCCTATTGATCCCCCCAGCACCTGTTCAGCCCATATGTTCCCCCACCTCCTATTTGAGCACCCATGCCCCCCACCATACCCAAATGACACAAATGCATTCTTTTTTCTCACACTGGTCAGCAACAATGGGCATTTTTTCCCCCCACTGATCCCAAGACATATATTTTCCGAGGGTCCTCTGGCCAATATTTGAATACCTTTAATAATGTAATACAGGTCCTTAGTGGGTTGGTATTTATAACTAGTTTAATATCACAAGTTTTAGCATAGATATAATTTTAGGCAATTATAGCAAGAGCCTCTTAACGGGTGAAGACTCGGAAAGGTTGCCCCTTTATATCTTATACAAACATGTTTAAAGCCATCATACAGCTATTGAACAGAATACAGTTTATTTTAGATTGTTGGATGAAATGGAAATAAACCTTCTCACCTTCTGGGTCTTCTGTGACAGCGCGTTGTAGATGAATGAATCCCACCACCTAAGGTCAAGTATCCCAAGCCACGTGAAAGTGAGGGTCAATGGGAAGGGCTCAGAGGTCACAGGTGCGAATACTGCAAGTCAGTGTAGAATTTCTAGAAGATATATAGCATACTTGGATGACATTAATTTTTTATAAGCATTTGCTGTTTTCTTTTGCTGTTTCTTTTTTTTTAATAAATGCCCATTTTACATTTTACCATGTCAGTGCTGCTTATCTTTTCCAGTCTATTCAGTTACTTCCTGTCTACATGCACTCACTCCAACGTCAGCTGCACATCATTGCTTTGAACAAGCTTCATACGGGTGACAACGTAACAGTGGACCGGGTGTGCACAATGCGTCCTGGCATGGATGCTTGAATCGGTGCATTTGGCAGGGTGACAACACAGGAGTACAATTGGGAAACAGATGTCACCCCATAACAAGAAGTACCTTCATGACAAAATAATCAGTGATTATTTCAATAAAAGTTGATGATTTTAAAATTACTTTTGAAATAAAATTACCATGTTTAATCTCATACAAAAATGTTGGCGATTAGAGTTTAGATGTACTTTAAAGGTTGATCTCCATATCATATATATAAATTCTTATTTTCTCTTTACCACCTCTCTCTGTGTCTCTCTCTGGCCAGTGAACTCTAATACTCACAGACTGAGTGGCCATCTGTCTATTTGACTTCCTCTCATACTTTGTATCCATCTCTGGCTCCCCTCTTCCAGCAGTCAGTTATCATGCTCCTCGGTACATGTCTGCGTTAAACTCTAAATGCCAAGTCCCAGGACATATCTCCCTCTAACAGATTAGACAGCAAAGGATTAAGGTCAGTATTTATAGAATCCATTTAGCGAAAGTGGTCAAGACAGAAACCCTGCTGTGACAACACAATGGCATAGAGATACCATTCACAAAGTTAGCATGTACTTCACCTTGTAGATGTGAGAGCCTCTTCATAATAACGTATGGCATACAGAATATCAAGGAATGGTACACATTCACCTATTGTACACGCTACGAAAAGGCCTTCTCTAGTCTTAGAACAGCTGGCTATGATGCACGTATATCAGTTTTGGGCTCCAGTTCACAAAAAGGGAACTGGAAGTCATGCATAGAAGGTAAATTTAAGCAAAAAGGACAAGGAAGAGCGATGAGGAGAGATTAAAGGGCATGTAACTTTTTGGTTTTGAAGGGAATGGAGAAGACTTAGACTTTCTGTCAAGTTCTTATTGATTCACCTTTTCTATTCATCCAAGTGGACACTGTCAGCAAGACAAAAAGGATAAACCAACATTCAGATGTGTTACTATAACTGGTGACAAACTGTCTAAAAGGGGAATATCCCTTACTTTTGGGGAGAGCTCCTCTCACTTCTGATTGCATCTCCAGGACAGGAAGTTAAGGGAAATATCCACAATGGAAAACACATACTCCCCAACTGTCCCATACGGTGAATCCCAGGACTGTCCCATGCATCAAAGCTGTGTTGGTTTTATGTGTGCGACAGGTTGTTTTTTATAAGTATACATATCCTTGTATATTGTCCCCGCCATCCCTTCCTGGGCACCATTGTTCACCTCACCCCTTTCTGTGCACTGTTGTCCGTGTCCCTCTATGGGCATTATTGTTCCTCCTACACTGCATTGGGTCCTATTGATCCCCCCAGCACCTGTTCAGCCCATATGTTCCCCCACCTCCTATTTGAGCACCCATGCCCCCCACCATACCCAAATGACACAAATGCATTCTTTTTTCTCACACTGGTCAGCAACAATGGGCATTTTTTCCCCCCACTGATCCCAAGACATATATTTTCCGAGGGTCCTCTGGCCAATATTTGAATACCTTTAATAATGTAATACAGGTCCTTAGTGGGTTGGTATTTATAACTAGTTTAATATCACAAGTTTTAGCATAGATATAATTTTAGGCAATTATAGCAAGAGCCTCTTAACGGGTGAAGACTCGGAAAGGTTGCCCCTTTATATCTTATACAAACATGTTTAAAGCCATCATACAGCTATTGAACAGAATACAGTTTATTTTAGATTGTTGGATGAAATGGAAATAAACCTTCTCACCTTCTGGGTCTTCTGTGACAGCGCGTTGTAGATGAATGAATCCCACCACCTAAGGTCAAGTATCCCAAGCCACGTGAAAGTGAGGGTCAATGGGAAGGGCTCAGAGGTCACAGGTGCGAATACTGCAAGTCAGTGTAGAATTTCTAGAAGATATATAGCATACTTGGATGACATTAATTTTTTATAAGCATTTGCTGTTTTCTTTTGCTGTTTCTTTTTTTTTAATAAATGCCCATTTTACATTTTACCATGTCAGTGCTGCTTATCTTTTCCAGTCTATTCAGTTACTTCCTGTCTACATGCACTCACTCCAACGTCAGCTGCACATCATTGCTTTGAACAAGCTTCATACGGGTGACAACGTAACAGTGGACCGGGTGTGCACAATGCGTCCTGGCATGGATGCTTGAATCGGTGCATTTGGCAGGGTGACAACACAGGAGTACAATTGGGAAACAGATGTCACCCCATAACAAGAAGTACCTTCATGACAAAATAATCAGTGATTATTTCAATAAAAGTTGAAGATTTTAAAATTACTTTTGAAATAAAATTACCATGTTTAATCTCATACAAAAATGTTGGCGATTAGAGTTTAGATGTACTTTAAAGGTTGATCTCCATATCACTTAGCAAACCTTTGACTCTTGGTTAAAGAAGAATGTCAATCAAACAGATTCCCCCCCTCCCCGCTCTGATCCTCCAGCAGTGACTGGTGGAACGGACAGGGAGGGGGCGGGTACAGCTGGCTCTGCCTCTAGATAGGCAGAGCCAACATTCACTCACGCAGCTGGGCGGATCCAGACATAATTGTAGGGATCCGCTTCAGCTGCAGCGTCTCAGTATACCGTGAGCTACAGCTTAGGGTGACGAGCTATACTAAGCTACAGCTTAGCGAGCTATACTGAGCTTAGGGTGACGGGAGGAAGCTAGTTTGTGTCCTCCCGTTACCCTAAGGAGAACTATGGGGAAATACACTGATCCCATAGTTCTCCTTTAACTATGAACAGCAATATATCTTATTTGTGTATCATTCGGCTGTAGATCCTCAAATCATCTCTGAATTGGTGCTGACACCTTCCTTTCTTCTGGAGGGGGCTACTTTTGTTCTTCATGGTCCCTGTGTGTGTTGTAAAGTAGTCAACACTTTAAGCTCGCTCCTGTGATGGACTACAGATTGAATACAAATTAGTAAATGAAAAGTGAGATAATAGTCTATCTCGGGAGCGAGATTGGAGCGCACAGTGCCTTGTGAAGCCCTGACTGCAGGTCAGGTGCAAGACTTTACCCAATCACATCACAGTTCAACTGTGAGAGCCATTATTGGGAAAAGTAATGATGACTCAAATATTCGCTCATCCTCCCCTTTTCTGCTCTGCCAGGCCTGTGCTCGGATCAAGGGTCTGATTAGGAATATTAGGGGGGACCCCATGTTTTTTTTGGGGGGGTGGGGGTTCCTCTTTAAAATTCCTACCAGACCTTAAGGGCCTTAGTATGACTTTGAGGGGGAACCCCATACAATTCTTTTTTAAAAAGGGTCCCTTCTAAAATTCCTGCCAGACCTTAAGGGTCTGGTATGACTTTTGGGGGGAACCCCATGCTTTTTTTTCTCCTTTTATTTAAATTAGGGTCCCGCCTAACATTCCTACCAGACCTAAAGGGTCTGGCACTGTTTGGGAGGGGGAATTGCACGCTTTTTTTTTTTCTCTTTAGAAATGTCAGTTTTGCTGCAGCAGGTTCTATACATCTTACAGATCCGCCACTTCACAGGCAGTTTAAGGGGACCCTCCAGGCACGATATTTAAAGGAATTTTTCATTTTTATTCTAACCCATTAAACAATGGTAAAATCACTGCTCCTTTAAAAGTGTTTTTTTCATTGATTCATGTCCCCAGGGCAGTATCAGGATCCCCATACACCTTTTTATGGACAATAACTTGCATATAAGCCTTCAAAATGGGGACAATTGATTTTCAGAGTTCTGGTCCCATAGACGTTTATTGAGTTTGAAATTCAAGTTCGAACTTTTTCCATGTTTTAAAGTTCGAACTCGAACCGCACTCAGGTGCGTTCGGCCCATCACTAATTGCAGCTTCCATTATCACCTACCTCTCCTCTGGATCATGAAGAAACATCCTCACACTGCTGAGGTCCCCCTGTGTGTTCTCCCTTCATCCCCCAGTGCCTGAAAACAGGTCAAAATGGCAGTTTTGAGCAAGGTATCTGATTGTCTCACAATGCTGAACCTCCCAATATTATTATGTTTTTTTTTTTACTGAACTCTCATAAAGAAACTTTATTTTCACCTAAAATTAGATCATTTTTTTTCCAGTATCAATGTTTATGTTTTATGATGGCAATAGCTGCAAAATTGCTTTTCTATGGCTCAAACCACGTCGCACAATAACCTGTCTGAGCACGGCTTCTGTCCGTAAAGTTTTACATCTTGTAATTTCTAGAAATATACGTGACGGACTCAGACAGAAGGTGATAAAGGGAAAATAGAGAAGTGATCCAAAAAACTAAAATGATGTCTTCTTCTCTATGGGATGCAACATGAACACATGGCTGCTAAAGAAGGATACAGAAAAGCTACGGCTGGGCCCTTTGACCTCTTGGGCCCCGGAGACATTGCACCATATGCTGCCCTTGTACTTAGTTCCACAGATTCTGTCCACACAGTGCAGAGATTACTATAGGTCACAGCAGGGCGTAACTAGAAATCACAGGGCCCCATAGCAAAATTTTGTATGGGGCCCCGTGATTGCTAGTTATGCCACTTGCAGAGCCCACCGGAGAGTGACCCTGCAGAGGCCACCATAGACTCTCTATAGTGGGCTCTGCAGAGTCTGAGATCTCTTACCCCTCAGTGCTGTCCGCTTCTGCTATCGACGGGCCCGCCTCTTCTTACATCACTGGCCCCACCTGCTCTTAGGTCGCTGGCCAGTGATGTAAGAGGAGGCGGGTTTGCTCTTAGACGGGCCCCGCCTCCTCCTTCTTTCCGAACACCGCTCTCATCTGCCGCAGCAGCTGGCTGTCACTGACACAGCTCTGCAGCGGCTTTGAGGGGAAATGCGCCGCGGCCGCTGCTGAGCTGTGTCAGTGACAGCCAGCACCCTTACATGCCATAGCGACCCAGGCGGCCCTGTGCTCGGGCCCGATAGCGGCCGCCTGGGTCGCTATGGCGATTGTTACGCCACTGCGTCACAGTGTATTCTGCAGTGCAAGTTCTTTAATGTCGGTGTGTGCATCCCAGGAGGTACTGCCATCATGTTCAGGGCTACCTTCCGGGGTGTGAAAGTGTCAAGTGACATGTAAGTCAGATTTGTGCAAACATTTAGAAGCAGAATGGATTGTTCTGAAAGGATTGATAACCCCTTTTTGGGTTATGGTCAATGGTAGGGATTAGGGATGCACCGATACCGATACCTGTATTTAGGCGAGTACTCGCCCAAATGCTTTGATACCTTCCCCGATACTTGAACTTCCGGTCAGAGGGAGATTTCCTCTGACCAGCAGTGCCGCGAGGGAACATGGAGCTGGGAAGCTGGCTCCATGCTGATTGTCCGAGAAGCCGGCTTCCCAGCCAATCAGTGTCGAGCCGGGCAAACAAATCTGATAATATGGCGACACGACCCCCACCCTGCAGACAAATCATTTCCCTCCCCTTAGCAGCCATCATTACCGTACCAGTCCTCCAGTCAGCTGGGCAGACACCGCTCTCCCGGATCTGCCCACGCTTCCTGTGTGTATAGAGCCCACGTGATCGGCCCTCAGCCTGCTACTGCACTACATACACAGGATTTCTGAATGTGAGCGCTGGGCAGTTTGCACATGCGCAGGCTGAGGGATGATCACGTGGGCGCTGTACACACAGGAGACGTGGGCGGATCCTGCAGAGCGGTGTCTGCTCAGCTGGCCGAGGGACTGGTACGGTAATGACTACTGCTAAGGATCCATGTGAGGGGAATGAGATGCCTGCAGGGTGGGGGTCGTGTCACCATATTGTCAGATCTGTTTGGCCGGCCTCGATGCCGATTGGCTGGGAAGCCGGCTTCCCGGCCAATCAGCATCGAGCCGGCCAAACAGAATGGAGTCGGCTTCCCGGACAATCAAGAAGCCTGGCGGTGGGTAATGACACGCCGCCTGGCTCCCTGACTGCCCGGGAAGCCGGCTCTATGCTACCGGAAGTACCTGTATCGGCGAGTACCAAAATATAAATATCGGTACTCGATACCTAAAAACCGGTATCGGTGCATCCCTAGTAGGGATGAGGTTTGGGTTGACCAAGAGTTCAACCTGAACCCAAGCTGTTGAATGGGCCAACCATTTGCTGAGTTCGCCCACCCACTGAACCTCTGCCTGTGTCCCAGCAACTGATGGCGCTGTGTGGCCTGCATTGGTTAACTGGTAGCTGAAATGCAGAGTGTCACTGCCTGCTAAGACTGGGACAGGCACACCATTAACAACCTATGATGGTGTGGGGCCAGCAGCATCTTAGCAACCAATGACGCACAGTGAAACATTCCATGAAATTCATAAAGCATGTCGTAGATACTCTTTAGGATTCTGACTCGCAGTAGT
This sequence comes from Nanorana parkeri, assembly GCF_000935625.1. Lineage (NCBI taxonomy): Eukaryota > Metazoa > Chordata > Amphibia > Anura > Dicroglossidae > Nanorana > Nanorana parkeri. The sequence goes on along the minus strand of NW_017306861.1, from coordinate 749,120 downwards.
ACATCAAATGACAAAACTTGTTTAAATTGGCCCAGGTATGTGTAAGCATGTGAGATAGGGACCTTAGATTGTAAGTGATGTAAGGGAAGAGGCTGATGTGAATGTGCAGTATGTAAGGCGTTGCATAAATTGTTGGCACTATGTAAATACCTGTTATAATTGAATCGTCCCCATGGTATCATTTCAAAGAGCTCTTTGGACTTGTCCTTACTTAACTTCTCCACTAGAGGTCTCACTCCTGTCATGAATTTCAGACCTCGCGCAGTGACTCTGTAGCATGCCACTGCTGTTGCCTTGTTCTCACCCCATGCTGCTCTCACCCCTTATCTACCATTTCACACAGTGAGTCTGGCCCTATAGACGGCAGATGTATCTTTTAGCAGCATAGCTATCATGCTAAACAATTTCTCATCATTGACAGGAAAATATATAATCATCTCATAGAAACATTTCAAAATCTTGGCAGACCTGGAATTCGGAATATGAAATTTGGAATTTGGAATGGAGAATAAGGAATACGGCATTTGGAATACGGAGTTTAGAATACGGAGTTTAGAATACGGAATATGGAATTTGGAATTCAAAAAATGGAATTTGAAATTCGGAATACGGAATACAGAATTCGGAATAGAGAATTCTCAATACAGATATCGGAAAGCGGAATTCGGAATATGACTTTGAAATACGGAATTTAAAATACAGAATTTGGAATTTGGAGTACGGAATTTGGAATTCCAAAAACACTTCAGGACGAGGGCGTATATATCTGGAGGTTCTGAAGTGGATAAAAGACCTCCAAACAGAGAGCCATATTCAAGACAAGACCAGTCCCCCTGCATGAGGAGAGAATGAGAGCAACAGTAAATGGTCTTTATTGCAGGAGGGGGCGTGGACGAGACCAGTCACCCTGCACAAGAAGAGACAGCAGAAGTGACCGGTCTTTATTACAGGAGGGGGCGGAGACAAGACCAGTCACCCTGCACAAGGAGAGAGAACAACAGAGAGTGGTCTTTATTACAAGAAGCTCCAAGTCTCACATGGACTACTGCACAGATCTGGAAGAAATACACAAAGCTCATGAGGATAATATTTGCTGATCCCGAAGTTCACACTAGCGGACAGGCTAGTGTGGTGGGACAGGTCCGGCGGGGATGGTGGGATGTGTAGATTTCTGTTGAATCCCTTTGTTGCTCTGTGATGTGTATCAGTGTCTCTCCCGTGTGATTGCTGTTTGTATTTATACACATACACTTCAAGGTTGTTACATGGCAATTTCTCAGCCGTGAAAATGCCTTGACTGATACAATTAGCTCTTGTAGGTCATACCTGTCTGTACAAGTCTGTGCATGTAGATCCCGCCAGTTTGCTGAGCTCCGGGATTCTAACTGTATAAGTGAAAATGAGGACACGTTCCTTCTAGCTGCGTTTGGTTTTTCATCTTCCACTGGTCACACACATTGCAATCTGGTTGTAAATTCATTTAGATATACTGACTACACTAAAGTGCAAGGACCTACCGGATATGAAATATATATAAACCATTAGGGCCGGTGCACACCTATGCGACAGTCTACCGCGTGGCAATCGTGCACGATTCTGGACGGATTGACGCGTGATAAGGAGTCGTATAGGTGTGCACTTATTTTCCAATGGCACCCCAGCCCGTCCTTCTGAACACGATCACAGCTACAACAGCCGCGCGTCGTGTATCGCAGAAAGAAGGTACAAGTTGCCGCGTGGTAGGCAGTCGTATAGGTGTGCCCTCAAAACATGGGTAAAAACATAAATATATGGAAAAAAATAGGAACAAGCCCTAAAAAATCTCTATTCCACTTTGGGAGAAGACCTGAGGCCTCAAAATCCTCTATCTGCATACTACATAAGAACCCAACACAAAATCAAGGAAATAATGGCTCTCTATACCATATGTCTTGGAAGTGCCCATATATAGTTCCATATTGGACAAAGTTTCCTCTCTTATTAAACCAAAACATGGAGACGAATCTTGACGTGAACCCCATGAATGTTCTACTGGGCCTCCCCTTCCAGAATGTTTCCTTTTTATAAGGGAAACTAACGTACCACATCCTTTGAGCTGCTAGACATCAGATCCTCTTGAGATGGAGATCTAAGTCTATCCCAGCTCACACTAGAGGGGCAGAGGCAGGGACGTCCCGAGGATGGGTAACACCAGGCCATGGCGTCATCTCGCATGCGGGTGACGTTGCCGCACGTGTGCGCGATGACATCATCGCGCATGTGCGGACGTCTTATTGACGCCTGCCGGCGGACATCTTGGTGATGAACGCTGGCAGAGAGAGTACGGACGTTCACCTGGCGGGATGAGGTATGCCGCCGGGTCCCCTCCTCTCTCCTGACACTGTCGGGCTCTCGGTCCATGACTGAGTGCCCGACTTTTCATAGGGGGTGACACCAAAATGGCTGTCACTGATTTTGGTGTCATCCCTCCAATGGTGGCACCCGGGTGCGGGCCGCACCCCTCTTGTGATGCCACTGGGCAAAGGGTCGAGGAACTTACAACTATAATAAAAAAAAATAAGATACCAAGGTTGCACTATACTTGGACTCTATGGGATGAATCCCGATATGGCTCTGCTTCACTTAGGCCTGGTTCACACCTGGGCGTTTTACAGCGCGTTCCTACGCGCTGTAAAACGCTCAACATGTGAAAACCAATGATTGCCTATGGGCATGGTTCGCACCTGGGCGTTTTACAGCGTGTAGGAACGCGCTGCAAAACGCCCTACGCCCAAAGAAGTACAGGAGCTTCTTTGGGGCGTTTTGCCACTTGTTGCCATTGGTATTCCCGAGTGTGGATCGGGGTTAACAAAGCGGTAACCCTGAGCCACACTCGGGAATACAGCGTACAGGTCTTACCTTGTCCGCGATCCCCGCTGTGTCTTCAGCGGGTGCTGACTTCCGGGTTCCGTCCCTTGCGAGCGGCCGCGTTGCAGGGGGGCGGAGCCGGCGGGAAGTTTAAAAGTGAAACAAATTATTTTTTTTTTTTAAATAGAGAAAATAAAGAAAAAAACAACAAAAAAAATCATACCGCCAGTGAAACGCGCGTTTCACTGAACGAAAAAAACGCAAAAAAAAAAACAAGCTGAAAAACGAGCATAAAAAAAACGCTCAGGTGTGAACCCAGCCTTAGACAAGAACCCTCCCTTATGTGATTAAAAGAGACCAAAGATAATTAATAGGATGATCTCTAACACACCAACATAAAATACAATGAAAGGAGTTGTGAAGTCCCAGCTTATCCTCTCCTGTTATAACATCAGCATTGTAATAGAAATAAATACTGGAGTTGTTTCTGATATTACAATCAAAGCTTACTTGAAAAAAAAACCTTTTATGTAGTGAGCGCTGCCTTTCGTCTGCCCATCACTTCCAACAACTTCCTGGATTCCCAGTGTGCTTTGCGTCTCTTCCCCTGCTGTTTGACGTGATGCAATCGCCATTTCTCAACACTACACATCCCATCATGCATTGCTTCCAGCAAGCAATGATGATGTTACATTGTTCAGAGGGAGACTTTCACATTTTTACATGCTTATCCTTTCTTTTGGTAATGTATTGATAATTGGTCGGCACACTAATCATGGCGTTATTTTCAAGTTCACCAAAACATACTGACACGGCTATGTTTAGCCTGGGCGTCTAGGAGCGAGTTCTTCTCATGTGTTTCATATATACTGCCCACATATACCATGTAATCCCGGCCCTTTAATAATACTCAGAGGGGAAGGGAGAGTTCCCCTCAATCTAGAATCCCACCACAATATTGTCTGTGATTTCAGAAACCACCAACTAAAATAAGACTTTTCCAGCTTCTTCAGTGGAAGAAAACATTGGAATCAGATGTACAGTACGTATTGTGTTGTTTGCCCACATTTACTATGGAAAGAATTCATTCCAAATGTTCAGAAGATATGTTAATTATCTAATTATTTTGTATTGCTATGGAGCGAGCATCAGCAAAACAGCAGAATTCGTTAAATGTTCAAGAGCAGCTGTTGTTAAAGTGTTTAAAGACGATATATAAAAAAAAATATAAGTGTTTAAAGAATATATATTTATATATTACACACACCGATCAACCATAACATTATGACCACTGACAGGTGAAGGGAATAATATTGATTATCTGGTTACAATGACACCTGGAAGTGGGGGAGATATATTAGGCAGTAAGTGAACATATTGTCCCTGAAGTTGATGTGTTGGAAGCAGAACAAAATGGGCAAGTGTCAGGATTTGAGCGACTTTGACAAGGACCAAATTGTGATGTGTAGACGGCTGGGTCAGAGCAACTCCAAAACTGCAGCTCTTGTGGAATATTCCTGGTCTGCAGTGGTCAGGATCTACCAAAAGTGGTCCAAGGAAGAAAAACCGGTGAACCAGCATCAGAGTTTTGTGCAGCACAGGCTCAGTGATGCATGTAGGAAGCGAAGGCTGGCCCGTGTAGTCTGATTCAATAGAAGAAATACATTAGATCAAATTGCTGAAAAAGTTAATGTTGGTTCCGATAGAAAGGTGTTTGGACACACAGAGCATCGCAGTTTGTTGTGTATTGGGCTTTATAGCCACACACCGGTCAGGATGCCCATGCTGACCCGTGTCTACCGCCCTAAGCACCTGTAATGGGCACATGAGCATCAGAGTTGGACCACAGAGCAATGGAAGAAGGTGGCCCGGTTTGATGAATCATGTTTTCTTTTACATAATGTGAATAGCCGGGTGCGTGTGTGTCACTTACCTGGGGAAGAGATGGCACCAGGATGCACTATGGGAAGAAGACAAGCTGGCGGAGACAGTGTGATGCTTTGGTCAATGTTCTGCTGGGAAACCTCGGGTCCTGCCATTCATGTGGATGTTACTTTGACATGTATCACGTACCTAAAGATTGTTACTGACCAAGTACACCCCTTCATGGAAACGGCATTCCCTGATGGCAGTGACCTCTTTCAGCCGGATAATGTGCCCTGCCACACTGCAAAAATAGTTCAAGAATGGTTTGAGGAACACAACAATGAGTTTGAGGTGATGACTTGTCCTCCAAATTCTCCCGATATCAATCCAATCGATCATCTGTGGGATGTGCTGGAAAACCAAGTCCGACCCATGGAGGCCGATCACCTCACAACTTACAGGACTTAAAGGATCTGCTACTGACGGCTTGGTGCCAGATACCACAGCACACCTTCAGAGGTCTAGTGGAGTCCATGGGACGACGGGTCAGGAAAAGGGGGACCTACTTCAATATTAGACAAGTGTTTATAATGTTATGGCTGATCTATATATATATATATATACATTTTTTAGATTCATAAAAGGTTTACGACATAGGCTAGCATGTCCTATTGGGAAAGAATGGCTGTACAATTCGCACTTTCTGCTATGGGCCAGACCATGCCCCCAAGCCCCTCTCAGCACATAAGTTCAAGAGCTGCTGTGGTCATGTGATCACTCCAAATAAAAATAAAAATTCTAAAAAGGAAAGGGCACAAATCAAACGGAAATATTTGGTATATACTATATTATTGATAGTAAAACGAATGACTAAGTTCATTGCGATTGAACTCACATACACTTTAATGATTACAGAGCTACATTAGTTTGTATCTTTGGTATCAGCCTAGAATTCAGCTTTAAGCAATTTGTTTATATTTCTCATAAAATCTCCTCGTTCTAAGAGCTGCATTAAAGCGCCTAAACAACTCTTCACAGTGAAATAACGATGACCCTTCATATTACTTGTTTTTCTTTCCAGATCTTCCTTCCTTACAGTGTGAAGCAATTTTATGCATTTTCAGATTTGCTCATTTTTAGGCTGATGAACGGCAGCGCGTCGTTATATTAATAAAACTAGGCGCAGCAGATTTTGCTAAAAAATAAATATAATAATTTGTCCCTGAAATCATTAGTAGCGTTTGGATGGTTCTATTACATGAATCATTTACTCTTTAAAGTAAGGAAAAGCGTTTGCACTTCACAACTTACAACTTTGCTGACTTTTTTTTAGCATGAACTTCTTTTTATTGATGAAAGTGCAGTTACATTCCAGAGATGCTGATCTGTGTAAACCTCTTCTCTCTTTGGCTGGTCTCTACCTTGTTTTTTGGGAAAAGTTAGGGTATACTGTGCTTCATATTTATAATGGAAGAATGGGGGGCTTAACGCAAACCTTTGCTAAACCTATGCCAGGGCTGAAGAGAACAGGTCCACTTTGATAGTGACTTCCCTGATTGGTTATACTAACCCTTTCTTGTTGGGTATATGGTAGCGCTAGGCCAATGAAAGTTGAGATTTAATTTGTCTGTATGAAGAGGGGTTGCTTCCTTGAGGAGACGGCCCTATAGTGAATGTACATTGTATGAAGACATATCTGTAAAAAATAAGTCAAGGCAACTGGACTAGCTGTATTGTTTTTAAAAATACAGCTAGTCCAATGGCCTTGACTTATTTTTTACAGATATACCATGACCTGGATGAATGAGAACCTTCACAGACATTGCATGAAGACCTATTTTCGGTCTGGCATGCAATTTTCATCACCTGAGGCTGGTTGCATGTTATGGGGGGTGCATGGTACCTCTGTCCGGCATCCCACCTAGCTAACTGCTGTCACTGGTTGTCAAGAGCTGAGCAGGATGCCAGCTAGAGCATCCCACTCAGGCTGGTGTCTCGCCCAGCTCACTGATGGCCCTTGTTTACCATGAGCTGAGAGCGACGGTCTGGCTAGCATCCCACTTAGCTCCTGGCAACCAGTGACATCAGTAAGCTGGGCGGAATGCCAGCCAGAGAGTCACGGGTCAATATGAGCTCTGCTCCACCATGTGCCCCAATGAGATGCTGCCTCCAGCTCTGCCTGGCATTCTGTTCAGCTGACTGCTGTCACTGGTTGCCAAGAGCTGGGTGGGATGCTAGCCAGACCGTCCCACTCAGCTCTTGGTAAACAAGGGCCATCAGTGAGCTCGGCGAGACACCAGCCAGAGTGTCCCAGTTTTCTAAGAGCTCTTAGCAACCTGGTAAAAACAATGGGAGTGCGAGCGCACAACAGGTGTGGACAGTATGGAAAAACCTTAAATAACTTTTAAAAAACTTTAAAAGCACTTTCTTAAAAAAACTTTTTTAATAAAACTTTTTTTATTTTATATATATAATTAAATAAATAAAAAAACTTTAAATACCGGGTGTGGGTGAGCGAGCTCCTAAATCAGGGAGAGGAACCCTGTAGACAATGTGAAACAACGAAAGAAGGAGCGCTACAGTGTAACAATAGTTACACTATATCTAGCAACCTGGGACACTCTGGCTAGAGAGGGGCAGCAGGCACACCTGTCGTGCCCCCATGTAACCCAAAATGTTGCCCCCTGAGGCAACTGTCTGAGGCTACCTCATTATAGTGACAACCTTGGGTCTGGTCCTGGTGAATGCACCATTCGTGCAATAATTTGTTTTGAGCATGGGGTTAAGTGCCTCTAGCAAGAATGGTCATGTAGCATTTTGTGCTGTGCACCTTGCCTTTCTATTCCTCAGTTCGGGTTCCTTGTTTTGTCAGTCCTGACCTTGACTTGGCTCTGTCAATGAATTGGCTACTGGTTGTGTCACACCCACAGGAGACTGACGCTATAGACTTTGGCTCTGTTCTTGTTTTTCAATGTGGACTGTCTTATCGTTGCTGTTGTTGGTCTGTTGAGCACCATGTTTGATTTATCAAGAGCTCCCGGAGGTTTTGGTTTCTCAGTGGACTTTAGGGATCAGCTGCCTTCAGTGGAGCAGCGATCAAGGTCACAGGCAGATGGAGATATTAGTATTCAGTCTCTTCTTTACAGGTATGTCCTTTGCTGAAAACCTCTTTGAAGTAGAACTGTGCCCAGGCTATGGGCGTTCAACTATTTATATTCAGTAGGGCAAGGACGGGCAACTCTGTCCCTCCAGCTGCTGTGAAACTACAAGTCCCATGAGGCATTGCAAAACTAACAGCTACAGGCATGACTCCCAGAGACAAAGGCATTTGGGGATTTGTAGTTAAAATACAGCTAGAGGGCCTACCCCTGCAGTAAGGCTTACCGTAGAGGCAGCAGGGCCCTGTACAGCCTATCTCTGTAAAGGTTTCTATTGGAAGTACAGCCACCTGACCACTTCCACGGGCCCCCGGAAGATGCCACCGCCCTGCCTTATAACCTCCCCCTCCGCCATGTATCCTGGGCTCCTCTGTCCCTCCTGGGTGCCGGGGATGCCCATTAGGGGTGTCAGTGGGGAGAGTGGAGGAAGATCAGCAAACATCCATTCACTGATCTCTTTAAAGACAACCTATCACTGTATCAGCCCCCTGTGTGATAAGAATAAAGTTCAAGTGGAACTACACCCTCCTACCTTTATAGCCAAGGTCCAGGTCCGGTGGGCGGGCAGTGTGATGAGCTGAGATGGTGTGATGCTCTTTTTTTAAACTTTATTTGTAGTGTACATTCACGGGTGATGCCCTTTTCAAAACTTTATTTATAGTATACATTCCCATCCTCATACAGCGGCACAGGGAATTCACTGATCCGACCTCAGTAAACAGAAACGGAAGTGCTATGTGTGTTGTCTCACTTAACATATCACCATTGTCCGGCTTTACACCCGGTGTATCTTTCACTTTTTCTATTCGGCTCAGTGAATAAATAGAATTCATGATACATTAGTGCAGTTGAATAAGATGATCTAAAGGTTAGCAGTTATAACATCATATTAAAAATGATAATCACACACTGCCACATGAGCTTCGGAAAGTACTTTAAATTGACCGAACAATACATGTTAAACTCGCTGGAAGAGCCAGTTTTATCTTTGCTATAAAGATAATTATACCAGATAGTCTTATTCTTCCCCTTAAAGGTCACGGCATCAGCAGAAGGCGTTAAACACCAGATACACAGCTGCATTTAATACCCAACTTGGAATATTTTTTACTTATCGAAGTGACTTCATTGCTCCAAGAGAAGAAGAATGAGATATCAATAGATGTCAAACATGTACAATATTCCATGGGCATGGACAAAATGGATGGGTCTATTCAGAAACAATCCGCAGAGCCAATCACCCTGCGAATCTCTGTGTAAGAATAGAGGCAGAAGTGAAAAGTTCTAAGTAGGGATGCACCAGTTTTTCGGTATCGAGTACGAGTAACGATATTTTTTTTCGGTATTTGCCGATACTGAATACGGATACCAGAAGTCCCTAGTAATTTTTCCTAATTATAATAAAAAATAAAACCCGTAGTGGTGATTAAATACCACCAAAAGAAAGCTCTATCTGTCCCCAAAAAATGGTATAAAATTCATTTCAGTACAGCGTTGCATGACGGAATAAACGTCAGTCAAAGTATCGCAGCGCTGAATACTGAAAAATGGCCTGGCCAGGAAGGGGGTCTAAACACCTGGTCTTGAAGTGGTTAAGAAAGCCAGGCGGCGTGTAAAGACTCGACACCTGGCTTCATGATTAGCTGGGAAGCGGTCTCCATGCTCCCTCGTCACCAAGTGATGAGGGAGCATGGATCCGGCTTTTTGGCCAATCAGGAAGCCGGGCGCCGTGTAATGATGCATTGCCCAGCTTCCTGATTGGTCGAGAAGCTTGCCACTCAGGAAGCTGGGCAAATGCCTAATTATTGCCACTAGATGGAGCTGAGGAGCATAGTTATTTCCTATGCTCCTCAGCTCCATCTAGTGGCCATAGCGAAGTATTACATTACATTTCATTACATTCAATGAGAAAAGAAATTAAATGTTCATTTTTGCCTCTGTTCGCACAGAATGAACTTTTACAGAGATTTGCAGGGTGAATGGCTCTGTGAATTGTTTATAAGTGTCCAGCCTAAAACTTGTATCAACTTTAAAGTAGGATTAGCCTAGAACTTCTGGTTTGTCTGGTTTTTGGTGATGATTTTTTTTTTAAACCTTTCTTTTTTTTGTAAATCATTGTGAGAAGCTCCCGGCGTGCAGTGAAATCAGAGGAAGCAATTGCAGTCCAGAGAGGAGACGGTACAACTAGACATGTGCGATTCGTTTCGTTCCGAATCGAAATTCGGACGAATTTTCGTAAATTCGGACATTCGGATGTATCCGAATTCCGAATTACAGACATAACGAATGCAAACGAATCCGAATTTCCATTTCCGAAATTCGGTAGCGTTCGCACGAACGTTCGTTACGTTTTCTGTTCGTATTCGTTTCTTATTCGTTTCGTTCGTTGGAGCAAAGTGACATTAGAGAAGGAGAAAAATATTTTTTCCCCCTCAAATGTCACTTTTGCTGCAAACGAACGAAACGAATAAGAAACGAATAAGAAACGAATAAGAACAGAAAACGAAACGAACGTTCGTGCGAACGCTACCGAATTTCGTCCGAATCCGAATTCCGAATCCGAATTGACTTTCACACCCGAATCCCAAAAAAAACGAAATAACACAAATCCGAATTTAAAACGAAACAAATTTTTTGGCAGTGCACATGTCTAGGTACAACTGTGCAAAACTGAAGGGAAGGCCGAAGTTCAGCTTTAAATGTAAAAGTGAGGACATTGGCTCACACATTCCATGTAGAATCTGAGGTGGTTATCATACATACATTGTATTGTATATCTCCATGATCTCGGCGCATTCTTTATCACAGGAACATGCCTTGAATTCCCTCATTGCAGTCACCAAGATCTACATTTGTAAACACAAGGTTGTGGCATGCACTATCAAGCTGCGATTATTTGGGTGTAGGCACCTTTATTTAGAATACCTGGAGCCACATCAAACGCTGCTACCTAGGATGAAAGCTACACCCTTGGAAGCCGGTTGAAGTTAAATAAGGTTCTTTTTTGTTTTGTAGCAAGATCCATTTATCAGACGAGGTCTGGAATACGACACTTTTATGTTTGGCTGTCATGCTCTAACAGTTCCTGGGAGGCCGCGGTCGTACTCATGTTCTGATCTAGTTGTGGATAGAAAGTCGTGTATAGAAAGGTAAAACTTTTAACTTTTTGGGAACCTTTTAATAGGGTGCCCCCCTTCTGGTATCAACTATCTAAATTGGGATTTCCACTTACTTCATGTTGTCTCCTGAATGGTGGGGGGCACAGACAGAGGTTCCATCCATTCTGTTGTGTCTTCTCGCCTCCTGAGGCCTATGGGGTGAGGTGGGGGGGTGCACATTAAGGGGAAGGGGCATGTGCTGGCGGTGCACATTGTGTGTGTGTGTTGCTGGTGGTGCACGGTACCTCAGGCTCTGGCTCTGTCTGGTGTCCTACACAGCTCACTGACATCACTGGTTGCCAGGAGCTGGGCAGGATGCCAGCCAGAGCGTCCCACCTGACAACCAGTGACAGCCGTGAGTTGGGCAGGATGTCAGCCAGATTGTCACAGGTTGCTAAGTGCTCTGATCCATCACATGACCCAACGAGATGCCGCCCCCAGCTCTGTCCTGTCCAGCTCACTGACCTCAATGGTTACCAGGAGCTGAGCAGATGCTCACTAAGCTCCTGGCAACCAGTGACATCAGTGAACTGGGCGGGATGCTGGGCAGAGCATCACAGGTCGCTAAGAGCTCTGGTGCCCTACGTGACCCAATGAGATGCCGCCTCCGGCTCTGTCCAGCGTCCCGCCCATCTCACTGATGTCATTGGTTGCCAGAAGCTGGGCAGGATGCCAGCTAGAGCCTCCCACTTAGCTCCTGGAAACCAGTGACATCAGTGAGATCGACGAAATGCCAACCAGAGCATCATGGGTTCGATAAGAGCTCTGCTCCACCATGTGACCCAATGAGATGCTGTCTCCCGCTCTGTCTGGAATTCCATCCAGTTCACTGACATCACTGGTTGGCAGTAGCTGGGCAGAATGCTTGCTCCTGCCAACCAGTGATGTCAGTGAGCTGGGTGGGACGCCGGCCAGAGCATCACAGGTTGCTAAGAGCTTTGGCCAACATGACCCAATGAGATGTCGTCTTAGGCAACCACCTTAGGCTGCCTCATTATAGGGACAGCCCTGCAGCCATTCCCTACTCTTTCCAAAACTATAGATGGCTTTAGATACACTTGGACCTACTGAGACTTTGAGGAACAAAAACATTGTAATTATATCAACACAATAGCAGGGAGTGAAGCTATCTACTCAGCATGTTAAATGTAAACATATAAATGCACCAAACACATGAGAGCCCGTCAGTGCTTATTGTTTGGCCCTTAGACCCCATCAGCCAACTGTGGAATTAAGACCATCATTGGTCCCTATGTAAAGGGCTGTAATGCAGTAATCTCATTTAAGGAGTCCCCAGGCACCAGTGGTGGTGAGTAAATCGGCTTGGCTTCAGTTCACTTGGACCACCTGTGTTCTAGCAACCAATGGCACTGTGTACACCATACAGCATCATTGGATGCTAGGATGTTGGTGGTCCCACAGCACCTTAGGTTGTTATGGTGTCCCAGCAAGCAATGACACTGTCAAGCAATGATTCAGCCTAGCTCCCTTGCTTGCTAGAATAATAGCAAATTATTTGGCCAGTTCAATAGCTGAACGGTACCCAAGCTCAAAACCTGGAGGGAACCTGTCAGTGTAGGCCCAATCAGCTGTGGCCGGGGCATTCCCCACCTTGCAGCTGCTTATCAACAAAGGTGTGGGATGCTGGTGACTTTCTCAGAGAGAAGTGTGAAAGGGATCAGCTCATTTGTTTGCTACTTTTCCTTTCACTGACCATTAGCAGGCTGAGGGACGGGCAAGAGCTGCAAATGTTACTGAACTGCAGCTGAGAAAAACAATGGTGTCACAAGGGGAGTGCGGGGGGTGGCCTGCACCAGGTGACACCATCAGAGGGGGTGATACCAAAATGACTGATAGTTGTTTTGGTGTCACCCTCCCTTAACAGCGGCAAGAGGGGGGGACCCAGGGGCATACCTGATCCCGCCGGGTCAATTTTCCCTTCTCTCTTTGCTGGAGTGCATCACCAAGATGGCCTCCGGCAGTGAAGTACGTCACCGCGCATGAGTGATGATGTCACACCATGGAAGTCATAAGGTATGTGCAGCGGCTGCACCGGATGACACCCACCCTGGTGCTGCCACTGGAGAAAAAGTTTCAGACATGACTGTGCTGTGTGATGGAGCTGTTTAAATCTCCAAGCTGGATGGGCAGATACAGGTATATATACAGTATATACTTCTTCTGTGTATTTAGCAGGAGTTCCGCTTTACATTAATAATGAAAATACAATGCACACCACCTTCCTAAACCAGATAAACGCTCTTTAGGAAGACATACCCAGTAAATAGAATAATTGATAGGCCCATATAATGTCTTTTTCCGAGGCTGTAACGCACGTACGGCAATAGGACTGTGAACACAGCGTCCCGTGTAGAAAATCTTGTAAAAATGTTCCTTCTACACCTTGTTCTCGTCCCCCGAGGGGTGAAAGAGATAAATTAAGACAACTATTTATTGGCTATAAAATCTCTTCGGGAGCAGCAGTGGAATAAAAACATTATGGCCTTCCAGTAAGAGCCTTCTGGAGCTGCTGATTACGAAATTACTTTTTTATTACATGGCCGGGGGAAGAGGAGCTGTCACACAACTGGAAGGCTACATACTGGAAGAACGGAGGAGGAGACACAGCGCACGGAGGGCGATAAAATATAGACTGATGTCATTCCATCTGTGACTAAATACCTGGATCTACATGGAAAGACCATAAATCGTTTCAATGGAGCTTTGCTTCTCTCAGATGAAACTGATACAGGGAGGGGGAGAAGAAACATACAGCATTGTAATTTGTGTAATCTTATAAATCATTCATTAATTAGCCTCTTAAAGGAGAACTATGAGGTGAGTGCTTTTCAGTGAGTGCCTGTGAAAATGAGACTGTCACAGGTCGGCTTAGTAGATCGGGAGGTGAGCGAACACATACCGGCGTTCGCTCACCTCTCGATCCTGTCACGGCTCTCTGCCGTGACAGGGGAGGGGCTGGATTCCTCCCTCCCCGCTCCGATCCTCCAGCACTGACTGGCGGAACGGACGGGGGAGAGGGCGGGTACAGCTGGCTCTGCCTCTAGATAGGCAGAGCCAGCTGTCACTCACGCAGCTGGGCGGATCCAGACATAATTGTCAGGATCCGCTTCAGCTGCGACGTCTCAGTATACCGCAAGCTACAGCTCGCGGTATACTGAGCCTAGGGTGATGGGAGGACGCTAGTTTGTCCATGCCATAGGGACCCATGATGGACTAATTTCCGGCATGGGTCCTTATGGGTTTAGGCTTCCGTCATGCTCTAAATGAGAACTTATACATACATATGTCACATCAAATAAAAAGCCCTTTTCCTCCCTTAAACAACGGTACAGTATATAATAAGTGTTGGTGCCATAAAAGAGAAAGATGGAAATTGTGGGTTGAACACACAGCAAACATTGCTTTGGTCCTTAAAGTGACATTAAAGTCAAACTTTTTTCCCCCCCTTCCCAATCCTGCTATAGGGACTTACCTTAAATGATGTCTCTTGATTCGATAATCTTCTTCTTTCCTGGTAGTTTTCAGCTGTCCCTCCAGCGCTGGTGAGGGTCTCCGCTCCAGCGCTGACTCCTCTATCGTCCTCTTCTCTCATGTCCCACGGAGTCTGTGCGGGTGCACGCCGCTCCATAGACTTACCTTGTGTCTCTCCTCGTCTCCCGGCCGAACATCTGAAGTGCGCATGCGCCCGCCCCAAGATCCTTTGCAGCTGCCTGAGACTCTTCAGATGTTCGGACGGGAGCGTGCAGTGAAGACACATGTAAGTTTAAACCCTTTTTAAAAGTAAAAAAAAAATGTTTTTGCGTATATCTACTGCTTGCATATAGCTACTGGTAATGCAAGAACCGCTGAGGGTTTAATAACCCTTTAACTGAAATAAAAGCATCTGAAGCTTGGTCCTTAAGGGGTTACATCTGAACTCCAGACAAATATAAAAGACACAAATTCATGTCACTAGCTGTTACATAGTTACATAGGGGCTGATTTATAAGTCTTCCTCCCAGCGAATGGTTGGGCGAATGCCATTCACACGAAATTACTGCCACTAGATGGAGCCTAAGAGCATAGGAAATTCCTATGTTGCTCAGCGCCATCTAGTGGCGTTCAGCCATGAGAATGCTGCTGTACACTGGTCAGAAGGTTAATAAATTAGCCCTATAGGGTTACATAGAGGGTTATTCACTACAGAGCCAAGGATCCAGCCGTAGCTACGGCTGATCCTTCGGCTCACTTCGGCCACCGGAGCCCTTCGATTCAGGGAACCGAAGGGCTGCTGTACGGGCTTTTTGCAATAGCCCGTACAGCAGCCGAGCGGCTCAGCCGAGCCGAAGCCATATGCTTTGGCCCGGCTGAATGGTAGTGACACCCAAAGCATGCAAAAAGGTCGGCCGATGAGCCGAACGTTCTTCACGCAAATTACAGCTGGGCGGATCTCACGGCTCGTTCCGCCCAGTTGTAATGACAGATCAGCGTCCCCAAATGACCTGGGGACGCTGATCTGTCATTAAACAATAACAACTGGGCGGAGCCAGCCATAATATCACGACTGGCTATGCCCTGTTGTTTTTTTTGCCCAGGACCTGCTAGAAGACTCTGGCAGGTGCCAGCCAATAGTAATCAGTTGGGCAGAGCTTCACACAATTGTTTATATTTTAGCGGTGTAGCGCCTATCACCTTTTGTGAGGTGCCTACTATGTATTTAGTGATATGCCAGGGCTGTAGACAGCCTGGCTGGATTTATAGCAGCAACTACATGGTTAATCCTAGGTGTCCAACCTTTTCTGTACCCCCCTAGGCGTAGTGAGACTCTGTCACATTGTGGGACGGCCAATATGTGGCACTGTAATGTGTGTACAGTGCAGCAGCCAATTACTGGGCTCCTTTCAGCCAGTGATGTCTGCTGACAGAGTGTACATATATGGGTGGGAGCGACCATGTGCTCTCTCCTGCCTGGACCAGCCATGGATTAAGGTTGGGTCCTGTTCAGCCTGCCCCCCAGGCTACGCCGAGGCCTGGGGTGGGGCATTGCCTGGGAGGGGGAAAGAGGTTTCCTTGGAGGCCTCCAACATGGAGGAGGCCTGAGAGATGGAAAGAACCAAGACCAGTGCAGGCTCTTGAAGTGCCCTGGATCTATGTGGACTTCAGAGCAGGGTCAGTGTTCTTTCTTGGATTGTGGATATGCACTCCCTTGATACAAGATCCGGTGAGTCTGGAGCTACGGATAGTTACCCTTAGACATCTAGAACCCCTATACCCTCTCTCCCTAATCAGAAGTTCAATAAAACGTTCAACTAGCATCATACAACTGAAGTGGACATCAATTTATGGGCAAAAGAAGGGGCGGTTAGTGCTAATGGGTGCAGCTGGAAATCAACCCCTAGACTGACTAGAGATGAAAGACCCGATCATTCAGCGGCTCCTTCGGGGCTGAGCGCTACACCGGCTTCTGTAAGATTCCACATTAATTGGCTTGAGTTCGTCGTGTGCAGTCGGGTCGGTGTGCGTCGTTGGCAGCATTTGGCTATTCACTCACTGCCGATCGGCTGAGTCGAACTCCTTCTGCACTTCGGCTCAGCCAAATATGCAGATCATGTTCAGCTGATCTAAGGCAGCCGATGCACGGCTGATTTTAGCCGATGTGCGGCTGAAATCAGCTGTACAAGGCTGAAGTGAATAGCCGAACAGCGTTCGGCTCACTTCAGTTCGGCTGGGTTATTCACTCGGCTGCCTTCAGCAGCTTTGTCAATGACCCTCCAAGTGTTGGTCCAGAGCACACTGTAGAAAGGTCAGGATCCATCCCGTGAAGTATTTCCTGGGAGGAAAGTTTTTTGCTTCGCTCCAGATGAAGTATGCCTTCCATTCACTTTCAAGAAAGAAAGAAAGAAAGAAAGAAAGAAAGATACGATTATGCAAAGAGTGACTGGTCATGCCGCAGTCCATTGATTGGACCGCACAGTATGGGCCTCCTAATTAATGTAATATTTAAAAAAAGTAATTTTTCCTTTGATGAAATTTGCCCATGATTCTGATTCACACGTGATGCTCTGTCTTAAATGGCAGGGGAGGGGGGGCAAGATGGATAAGATACAAAATATCATCACTTGGAATTTAAAGGAATGTAACACTCAAACCCTCAGCTGGCCAGAGGAAAAAAAATGTTGCCAAGCCTGTCTGGTGAACGGGCATCACTGTAAATTTTAATAAAAGAAGGAATTTATTTCTAAGAAAAGAGTTCATGAAGCCGCACGTCTGGGTCATACGCTCCAGTGGGCATCAGAGAAAACAATTTTAATTTGCTGAAATGGCTTCAGTTTATTAATTTACCATCTGACCCGGGGCAGTCAATCATTTTTAACATGAAGTAGAGGGTGGTGGCTTTTACGGGACAATATCCACAACATCAGCCAACGGGGACTTGTTGTTCAACAACATCTGAGAGACTTATATTAGGGCCCATTTACCCCTTTGTGGTGCTTTCACATGTGTTCCATTAAGGCAGCCCGTTGAAATGAATAGGCTGCCAAAGCACCCAAACGTGCTAAGACTTATACCTGACCCTTTTTTTTATTAATGCAACATACTACCATACCTTGCCTAAGTGTTCAAAAAGAATTGTTTTAAAGGGGGAAATACCCTATTGATGGAAAGAGACTTGTGTTTGCTCGCAATAAATCTGCATATACTGACAATTCCTGACTACGGACCAGTGACTTTCCTACAATATAGATACCGATCAGCCATAACATTATAAGTAGGTCCCCTTTTGCTGCCAAGACAGCCCTGACCTATCGAGGCATGGACTCCACTAGACCTCTGAAAGTACGCTTTGGTATCTGGCACCCAGCCATCAGTAGCAGATCCTTTAAGCCTTGTTTTTTGTGAAGTGAGGCCTCCATGAATCTGACTTGTTTTTCCACCACATCCCACAGATACTTAATTACAGCGAGAACGCGGCCTTCGTCCGGTACCCAGCCGGAGCCATCTGGCCGGCCAATCAGGAAGCCGTGCGTCGTGTAATGACGCAATGCCCTGCCATCTGATTGGCCGGGAGGCCGGCTCCACGCTCTCTTGTCATGAGATGACGAGGGAGCATGAAGCCAGCTTCCCAGCCAATCAGAAAGCAGGGCGTCGCGTCATTAGACGGCGCCCAGCTTCCTGATTGGACGGCTCCGGCTGGGCACCAGGCGCAAAAACGACAATTGCGCTACACACGTTACATATCGCCGCGAACGTCACAGTGACAGCAATCATTTTAGGGCCATCAATCACTGATAACACTAAACTGATGAGCAGTAAAAGCTTTTAAAGCGTCGCCTTTGGCCAATTTTGGATATTATCTTTTTTGAGGTTTTGCGCGCACACGCAGTTTTAAGGCTTGACATGTTTGGTGTCTTTTTACCCGACGTGACCCCGTCTTTTATATTTTACCAAAAAATTGGGTAATAATAAATGTTTTATCATTTAATATAGGGGAAACTGTTTTTTTTTTTAAATTTCGGTCATTTTTCCTTAATATAGTAAAAAATAAAAACCCGTAGTGGTGATTAAATACCACCAAAAGAAAGCTCTATCTGTCCCTAAAAAATGGTATAAAATTCATTTCAGTACAGCGTTGCATGACGGAATAAATGTCAGTCAAATTACCGCAGCGCTGAACACTGAAAAATGGCCTGGATGGGAAGGGGGTTTAACACCGCGGATGTCAACTGGTTAATTAGATTGAGATCTGGAGAATTTGGAGACCAAGTCAACACCTCAAACTCATTGTTGTGTTCCTCAAACCATTTTGGAACCATTTCTGCAGTGTGGCAGGGCTCATTATCCTGCTGAAAGAGGACACAGCCATCAGGGAATACCGTTTCAATGAAGGGGTGTACTTGGTCAGTAACAATGTTCAGGGAGGTGGTACGTGTCAAAGTAACATCCACATGAATGGCAGGACCCGAGGTTTCACAGCAGAACATTGCCCAAAGCATCACACTGCCTCCACCAACTTGCCTTCTTCCCATAGTACATCCTGGTGCCATCTCTTCCCCAGGTAAGTGACACACAAACACCCGACCATCCACATGATGTAAATGAAAACATGTTTCATCAAACCAGGCCACCTTCTTCCATTGCTCCGTGGTACAGTTCTGATGTTCACTATCCCATTGTGTGGACATGGGTCAGCATGGGCGCCCTGACCTCTCTGCAGCTATACAGCCCCATACACAACAGACTGCAATGCTCTGCATGTTCAGATTCCTTTCTATCAGAACCAGCATTAGCATTTTCAGCAATCTGAGCTAGAGTAGGTATTCTATTGGATCGCACTACGTGGGCCAGCCTTCCCTCCCCACAAGCATCAATGAGCCTTAGCCATCCATGACCCTGTCACTCTTTGACCATTTTTCCTTCCTTGGACCACCTTTGGTCGGTCCTGCCACTGAAGGCCGCAAACATCCCACAAGAGCTGCAGTTTTGGAGTTGCTCTGACCCAGTTGTCTACACATCACAATTTGGCCCTTGTCAAAGTCGCTGAAATCCTTACACTTGCCCATTGTTCCTGATTCCAACACATCGACTTCAGGGACAATATGTTCACTTGCTGCCTACACAGGTTAGTCTGTTTGCTCATGTCCTGAATAGAGGTCTGTTTCTGAATTCTGTCTGTCTGATCATGTCCAGGATTATTCTTGTGAATTGTTTGGACTGTGTTTCTACTCAGCTTGTCTGTGCCTATCCTGATAATCAGACTGGTAGTTACTGTAAGATATCACAGGGCTTGACTCTGTTTATGACGGGTTTGGGCCTGTACTGACCATCAGCCTGCTGATTCTACTTTTTTTTTTTTCTAATTGGCTTTTTATTTTTTGACTTGGTAGAAAAATATACAGTTCTCATGTGCCAGATTTATCACAATACATAGTTTTGTGCTTTGCAGACTTCAGATGTCATTATTGGGTCTCTTTGTTTTTCTATGCAATGCAGGCAGACCGTAGCTGGTGGGAGGGACTGGCAGGGTGCTGTACATATATTCTGACTCCGATTGTTGTATCAGCGTTGTTGTATCAGGTCTCTTGCTGAGACCTGTATGCCTGGCCTGTATACGCAGATATAATCACTGCGGACAATCCCTGTCAGAGCTGAACTCACCAAATAGCTTTTCATCTACGGGGAGCTTTATTTTTTGCAGCAGGTTACAGCAGACAATGAAAGTAGATGAATGAACAGACCGTATTTGAAGGTCAGAGATGGTAATGTTTCCAAGCATGCATGTACATGTGCATGTGGTCCTGCTGTAGGCAGCCATGACACTAAACAACTAGTTGGAGAAGAAGGACGGTACATTACACACAAGGGGAGGGAATGCAGAAAAACATGGTGCAATAACCAAAACGCCCACAAGATGGCAGTTTAATAACCAGCTATACAACTGCTATAATACATGGCTTAAGGAAAATTAACTTTGTGAATTCCCAACTCACAGTAATATAAATATTAACCGTGGCTATGCATTGTGTCATATTCTTACAACTGTGTAACAGCACAACATAGCTTTATGAAAACATTACAGCACCCAACCACAGTACTTCCCTCAAGAGCCCTCAGCCCTGGTGTTAGCAGTGGCTGGGCTCTTGGGAGGGAGTTATGCAAATATCAAAATTCCTTCATAGGAGGGTGTCAGCCGGCAAGAGGGGGCATTCCTAGACAGGCTGTATTTGCCTGCATACTGCCCTAGGTAAAGCCCACATGTGAAGCTGAGCCTCCATAATTGAGAAAACTGAAATCGTATAAATAAAAGGGGCGGGCCAAGGACATTCAGGATGGGGAGGATACCGGATGTCCTCCAGGCAGGAAATGAGGCAGGCTCCATCTGACTTGCTGCAGTTTCAATGAGAAGCTCATAGGGTGCATTGAAATCAGAGGAAGCCATTTCAGTCCAGGAGAGGAGCCGGTACAACTGTGCAAGACTGAAGGGAAAGCAGGAGTTCAGCTTTAATTTTGCTTTCCCTATTAACTCCAATGTGATATGCCAAAATTTTACCAACATTTTAACCAAAATTCCAGGGAAATTAAAACTCTCCACTTAGCTCATTTCGAATCAGACGTGGTGGGGTTTTCAGTTCTACTACCAGCCACAGCCAGGTTAGACCTTCTGCTTCTAGAAGTGTTGTACTTCGCTCCGGTATATATCATCGCTCATGTGTAGAACGTATGTGAAGCTTGTAAAGTAATCCAGCTGTACAGTGACAGCATCTGATCCTCGCCCCCAGGACACCCTGAGATCACTGAAATTCAGTTATGAAAGCAGCAGTGATAGGATGACCTGGCAGTGTAACCGCAGTAAAGGTGAGACAGGAATCCAGACGTAACTTCTGAACGTTCACTGTACATTCCTCCCGCTGCCCTGAAACCCGAGCCATGCACACGGAATGTCAGACACAAATTCTATAATGTCACATGGAAGTTCTTATATATTATTTTTGGGAATTACTAGAACAGAAGCCGAGAAAAGTAACAACTACGTGTGGTTAGTGCCAGGGGCTGGTTACTTTTATCCAAAGAGCTGCTAATGATGGGTGACCAATAGGAAGACAGCAAAAGCTTCATAAGCAAATATCGTCCTCATACAAGGGTCATGTGTATTCTTCCTGAATCTTGGTGAGATTTGTGTATGCCTTCCAGATCTGTGCAGTCATCCAGTGTGAGACTTGGAGCTTCCTGTAATAAAGAGCGTTCACTGCTGCGCTCTCTCCTTGTGCAGGGTGACTGGTCTTGTCTCCGCCCCCTCCTGTAATAAAGACTGGTCACTGCTGCTCTCTCTCCTTGTGCAGGGTGACTGGTCTTGTCTCCGCCCACTCCTGTAACAAAGACCTGTCAATGCTGCTCTCTCTCCTTGGGAAGGGTGACTGGTCTTGTCTCTGATATGGGCCAGATGGGTTTGGGACCCTTCAGATAGACTTGGAAATAGCTCATTTGTGTCTAGCTGCCGATTCATTCACTATGGCCAGTAGCTGAATGAGGGACCCAAAAACTAGGATGGCATAGGGACCCTTTGGTGTCATTAAGTTTATTAGACCCTCATCCTGACATCTAAATCATGCATCCAGGTTAAGGGATGGGGCACAATCCTCTGCAGTTGGAACTTCATGCTCGCCCCACACCGGGTAACTCATCTTCCTTGACCCTCAACCATACCAGGACCTTAGATGCACTTCTTGTCATGCAAGGGCCCACATAGACCAGCAGAATATATCCTCATAGCCAGTCCCCCTGCACATCATGTGGAGTATTATGTCTGCTTCCCTTGCTTGCATTGAACTCCTTACCCACACAGATCTGGCGAACCCACAGCTACAGACCAGCACAGGAACATTCCTGCATAATGTGAGTCGAAACTTACAGTCCACAATGAAAGCACATGGTGACAACACAGGAAGAAAATTGCAGACAGTTGTCACCCCACATGAGGAAGTGCCTGAACAAGGACCTCCATGGTAGGATCAATAGAAATTATTTTAATGAAAGCTACGGATTTAAAATAATACAATAATAATAATAATAATAATAGTTGTTGTTATTATTATTATTATTAACAACAGCAATTATTATTAGTATCATATAATATTTAAATACTGAAAAATAATGTCAAAATTACAATAACATGGTAAAGCTCATAGGAGATTTTAATGATTTACATACAGTTTAATAAATGCTTTTATTTTACATTTCTGAAAACATAAGAAGTGCAAGTCTTCCTTTCCTACATCCTCACAGTCCCTCTGGACGGTTACTCAGTGACAAGCTATTTCTTCCTCCTCCTACCAACATAAGGCATGTGTGTAACGTATGTTATTTTCTTTAAATATAGTGCTTATATTTATAATACCAAATTCCAAAGATAGACTCTGCCGTTTGCAGGCTTTTAAAATGTCCACAAGCATCTAATTTTGTGTTTGTAACAGAAAGGGATCTTTAATTCGATTGCACCAGAAGCTGTCATTTTGTCAGAGCGTTCCAGGTAATAATTAATGTAAAGTGCTGCCTATGGGTCGGGCTGTGCCGGTCCTGCCCACAGTCTGTGTAGAAGAGTGGATGAGAATGCATATTCGGGATTATTTATAAGATGAATGAATTCCACAAGATAGATGTAAACCCAATAACAGAAATTTCATATGAACCGCTTCAGTCAATCCCTACCTCTTATAGATCAGATGAGGGGTATCCAAACTTCGGCCCCCCCAGGTCCCATAAGCCATTGCATGACTCAGACAGCCACAGCCGTGACTTCCCGAGGCAGATCATTTTCATATTTCCACTATGATCCAGTTTACTTTATACATAAAGGAGAACTATGGGGTCAGTGTTTTTCCCCATAGTTTTCCTTAGGGTAACGGGAGGACACAAACTAGCGTCCTCCCGTTACCCTAAGCTCAGTATACCGTGAGATACAGCTTGCGGTATACTGTAGTTTTGCGCATTTTCTTTTTTTGTGACAGTAAAAAAAAAAATATATTAAATTAAAAATAAATTTTATTGCAAGTAAAGAATAGATATCAGAAATTCAGCATAAAAAATAGCTAGGGGGAGGAAAAAAGAACAACTCCGTGAAAATGTTTTATTAACCCTTGCAGTGGGTCTACCCCTGTGCACGGCAAGGGTTAACTGCTCATTTTCGACTAAAATAGGAAGCTTATACTCACCCGATCCTCCGAGCTGGCTTGTTGTTACACCAGTCCCTCTGGCCTTGATCCCCCTCCACTGCAGCGGTCTGAGGTCCTGTGAATCATCACGTTCTACACACAGAAGGGAATTTATCAAGACTGGAGTAGAGAAAATCTGGAGCAGTTCCCCATGGCAACCAATCAGCTTCTCTCTTTCATTTTCAAATCTTAACTGAACAAACTGAAGAGAGAAGCTGATTGGTTGCCATGCACAGCTGCTCCAGTTTTTGTCTGCTCCAGTTTTGATAAATTCCCGCTTTCACAGCTAGCTGGCTCTGAGTATCGGGTGAGTATAACTTTGTTATTTTATTTCCTAGTCAAAAAGTGAACCGTTAACCCTTGCAGTACAGGGGTAGCCCCAATGCAAGGGTTAATGAAAAGTTTTCCTGTAGTTCTTTAATTAGGCTGATTAGGGTTAGCGTTAATAAGTAATTAAATAGGGATTTATGTTATTTTAAAAATAATAAAGGGATGTCATGTGCAGATCAAAGCTCACCCCTTTAAGCCTCAGATATAGTAAATTAAATGAAACAATCAATTGTTACATTGTATTTACTAAAAGGCACTTACAGACTATCTCCAAGTGTCATTGTACAGAGGAGCGGTCGAGTTTTCACAGCCGCCCCGCTCCTGCTGTGTGAGGTCAATTCCTGGCTGTCATTTTTACAGCCGGTAATGGTGATTGTGTGTGTGTGGGGGGCGTCAGAAGAGAGAGGAGCTGGACTTGAGAGTTGTGTCCTATATAGGTTGGACTTGATGGACTAATGTCTTTATTCAACCTCAAATACTATGTAACTATGTAACCTTTTGTCTAATTTATTTAGGTTTGCATCTCTTAAATTCAAAACCCTCAAGTTGGAAGTTCACGTACAGACAACTTTTTGTATTCTACTTTTTGTGGAGGGAATGGTTAAAAAAGCCCATCAGTCAGTGTATTTTTTGCTGTCTGTGTCTCGGTGTTAGCACTGACTGCCTGTAACCCGGTATGTTTAGCTGACATTGATCTGTATCACTGCAGAACTTCAAAGTCTGGAAAACGTTACTGCACTACCGACTGTCACACAGCTCCTCTGACGGCCCCCCTGTGAGATGTCAGCCACTTAAAGGGATATACAAATGTGCGATGTTATCTCAGGTAAAATATCACTGTGCAGATCATTTATCAGGAGGTGAATCTGTCCAGACACAGTGATGAATGACACCTGAAGAATATCGTCTCTTACTGTACGGCTCCGGCATTGCCCCTACATGCCGACACAAATCACTCAAATTTGCCAACCTGATTAGCTTGGAATGCTTTCCCTGACAAGCAAGTTCGGTATAGATAGATAGATAGATAGATAGATAGATAGATAGATAGATAGATAGATAGATATGAGGGACGCACCGATACCGGCTTTTCCGTATCGAGTACGAGTACCAATATTTAAATTCCGGTAACTGCCGATGCCAAGTACCGATACTAGTACATCCGCTAGCATGGAGCCAGCTTCCCGGGCAATCAGGATGGCGGGCAGCGTGTCATTACCTTCCGCCTGGCTTCTTAATTGCCCAGGAAGCCGCCTTCCCAGCCAATCAGCATCGAGCCACCAGTTTGTCATTACCGTCGCCTGGATTCCTGTTTGGCTGGGAAGCCGGCTCCATGCTGTTTGGCCGGATCGATGCTGATTGATTAGAAGGCCGGCTTCCCAGCCAATCAGGAAAACCCACCGCCCAGCTTCCTGATTGGCCGGGAAGCCAGCTCCATGCTGTTTGGCCGGCTCCATGCTGTTTGGCCGGCTCCATGCTGTTTGGCTTCCTGGCCAATCAGCATGGAGCCGGTTTCGTTGCCAAGCAGGAAGCTGGGCGGTGAGTCATTAACCTGCGACGCGGACGCTCGCAAGGGACGGAACCCGGAAGGCGGATGCCGGCATCGGACGGAGGACACAGCGCGGCTCCAGGGACAAGGTAAGAGATGCGCTGTGTATTCCCGAGTGTGGCTCGTGGTTACCGCTTATGGTACAGAAAATTAACCCTGAGCCACACTCGGGAATACCGCCAAGGAGGTTAACCGCCGCCCCGCTTCCTGATTGGCCAGGAAGCCTGCTCCATGTTCCCTTGTGGCACCGCTGGTTCAGAGGAAATCTTGCTCTGTCTGGAAGTTCCGGTATCGAGATAAGTATGAGTACTCACCCAAATACTTGGTATCGGCACCGATACCGATACTAGTATCAGTGCATCCTAAATGCTGTAAAGTAAGAATGTTTCAGAAATAAAAGTGTTAACGGAGAATTATGAAGTGAGTGAAAATCACTCACCCTCATAGTTCGAGCCGACGTGTGACAATTAAACTGTCACAGGTTGACTCAATAGATCAGGAAGTGAGCGAACACATACCGTCGGTCACTCACTTATCGATCCTCTCCCTGCAGAGAGCGGTGACTGTCACTCATGGCTCCCTGCAGGCATCCCCCCCCCCCCTCCGATCCTCCAGCGCTGACTGGCGGAACGGACGGGGCAGGGGGCGGGTACAGCTGGCTCTGCCTCTAGATAGGCAGAGCCAGCTGTCAATCACACAGCTTGGTGGATCTTGGCAGTAATGTCGGGATCCGTCCCGGCTGTGGCGGTCTCAGTATACCGCGAGCTGCAGCTCGATATATACTGAGCTTTGGGTCACGAGAGGATGCTAGTTTATGACCTCCCGTGACCCTGAGGAGAACTATGGGGGGAAAACACTGACCCCATAGTTCTCCTTTATTGATTTTTTTTTTATCAATGAACAAAATGGAAAGTAAATGAACAGAAGAGACCCCCATTGCCTTCTTCTAGGTACACTTGTACATACAGTAGGTGTTGAAGGAGTTCGGCAGGTAGGTTGGAGAACTAATCACAGATCTTCTGTGGACGTCGGCTGCCTACATTCCTTCTTTCTCTTCATGTAATCCCAGACAGACTCCATGGTGATGAGATCCGGGCTCTGTGGGGGCCGAACCATCACTTCCAGGACTCCTTGCTCTTCTTTACACTGAGGATAGTTCTTAATGACATTGGCTGTCTGTTCGGGGTCGTTGTCCTGCTGCAGAATAAATGTCAGGCCAATCACACGCCTCCCTGATGGTATGGCATGATGTATAATATCTGCTAGTATTTCTCAGCATTGAGGACACCATTGATCCTGACCAAATTTCCAACTCCATTGGCAGAAATGCAGCCCCAGACTTGCCAGGAACCTCCCCCATGCTTCACTGTTGCTGCAGACATTCATTATTGTACCGCTCTCCAACCCTTCGGCCAACAAACTGCCTCCTGCTACAGCCAAATATTTCACATTTTACTCATCAGTCCAGAGCACCTGCTGCCATTTTTCTGCGGCCTTGCGGCCAACAAGCCATACCTCCGACATGGGTACAAGGCTAAGCGACTCAACTATGCACAAAAACATAGGAACTAGGGCGCAGAAAAATATGACGTGTGTAGATGCTCTTTACAGCCGGGCAGCCGCAATCCACGACCATACGTCGTTCTAGGTTTGAGCAACGAGGCTCTTTCTGTCTCCGTGTGACTGGCAGCAGCTGTAAGTCATAAACAGGTGTAAATACAAACTCGCGACCCCCCACACACAATGTGATGCAACGGAGCTTGAGTAGCATGTTCCCGGCAACGTCTCATGCCTAAATGTTCAACCGTACAACATTTTTCCATAGCATGTGGAAGTCGGCGGTGATTAATGAGGCCAGCAATCATGCCATGTTAGATATACAACTCCATCTTGCTTGGAACAATAAAGTATACACATGCTAGGCTAGAATGATAAGGGCGGAATTCCTCCTGCAGGTACAGGATTATGGAGTTCCCGGGATATTGTTCAGGTGTTGGTTGTCACATTCCACCTGACAAATGAAGAATGCGATGTACTGTATATCTCATCGTTTATCTGAACTTGACAACAAAAACATTTAAAAAATGATTGAGACATTAAAGTGGACCTACTGTATCATCAGATATATCTTTATGGTAAGAGCAGGCATTGTGCCTGGTGAGAGGCCCTCAGGGCTGGAGCTCAGGCCTTGAGGGTGTGACATTCTGTGTGTAAGAACCTGTTACTCCTCCTTTTGTGGGTGGGGGATGTAATGCACCCAATTTCCTCTAGGGGTCCTCACAGTCCTTTAGATAGGGGGTATTTGTAGTAAGGAGGTGTGGAGTTCAAAGAGTTCAAGTGGATAAGGGGGGAGTAGTGAGAGCAAGGTTGAGTTCACCTGGGCCTTTGTGGGAGAGAAAAGGTAGTTGCCCGTGTGATAGTGTTTGCTCCCTAGTTGGATATGTATGGCCCATGTTGTGGTGTTTCTTCCCCAGTGCGATATGTAATTGCTAGGGATGCACCGATATCGATACCAGTATCAGTGCCGATACTCGGCATTTTCACAAGTTCTTCAATAGAAAGAACATTTGGATGTATTTCACCTTATGAGTGCTAGTGATCCTCATTGCTGTTCCCACTATGCAAGTCTACAAGTCTTCTGATTTACGGAAAATAAATGCTCTCCCTGTGTGGCTGGCATCTTATCTCGGCAGCTATCAAGAAGGAAGGCAGTGTCATGGTAAATTAGGTGTTTGCCCCCTCTAGTTGTTAATCTACTGTGGCAGTGCGTGGCAATGCTACGCAAGATGCTGGCGACACAGACACCCAGGACTTTCAGCCAGAGGGGCTGAGAGGTTCCAGAATATTAATAGATTTGCAGGGAAGAAGCTGGCCTTTCAGTTTCTTCCAGTTTTTCTCGATCATAGCTGGGATCTGGATCTCTGGAGATTTCTAAAGGTGCCCATACACTGCTCGATTCTCGTACGAGAATCGCGGGAAATCCCGCGATCGTACGACAATCGAGCAGTGTGAACGAAGACGTGCAACCGTTTCTACTGTACGGTCGCACGTCTTTTGTCGAACCAGCATGCTCGAAAACCCGCCGAGAATCGTACGATTGTTGGCGAGTTTCTAGCCTGCTCGTTCGATAGCTGTGGAACGGGCCGGTGTGCGCACGCGCACACTGCCCGTTCTGCATTGCGGTCATCGGAAGCCCACCCCTCAGCGGGGCGGGCTTTCGATGATCGCAAGTACGATCTGCCCGTCCAAGGTGGGCAGATCGTACGAGCTTTCAATAAGCATACGACCATCGCAAGACAAAAGTCTTGCGATGGTCGTAAGGTGTATCGGCACCTTTAGAGTTCAGGGTGGGATAAAATCTCCAGTCCTGAGGTCAGGTGTTGCCAGTGATCAGGTGGCCAAGAGCAGCCTCATTAAGAGCCGAGACCAGAGTTCAAGGGAGGAGTTGGTGGTGTGTGCTGGAGGCACACGGGGGTCGAGCCAAGCCAGTGATGTGTGGGTGTGCAGGAAGCACACGACCACAAGCAGACTTGCTGTGCATGCTGGACGCATGTGGAACAGCCAGGGGAGGCTGGGGAAGGTCGGTGACTAGTGAGAGAGACCTGCTGGATTGCTGTGCTGCAGTGTTACAGAACTTATATTCCTGGGAAGGGATTTCCCCAGGTTTGGAACTTTTTTCCAACAAGTCGGTGTTGTATTATTTGTGCCAAAGATTTGGACTGTCACTTTAAGTTAGCGGAAGATAAGCGTGTATTTTGTGTTCAACGTTTTTGGCTGCCGTGCAAGAGGTAAATAAAAGCTTTTGTTTCATTCAAAACCCTCTGTGCGAGTGCTCTGTGATCTCCCCAACATCACACTACAAATTGCTCTATTTCATTTTCAAGCATGTGAAAATATATATAAATGTCAAAATTGCTTAATCATATCCACAATAATAAGTAAAACTGACTGAAGATTTCCCTTTAATCGGTTATCTACATCTACAGCCCTTAGTGTTTGATGTCATTGAAAATGTGGCTGTTTTTCTGAAACCACATTGGGATTATGTCATGTGCCACCTTTGGATTGAAACTTTAACAAGCACAGTTCCTATTCAATGTGAAATGTTCATCAAGGTAATCAGAGAACCTGCATGTAAGCTCTCACGAGCAGGACCCTCCTAACCCTCTTTTCTTTGGTTTCTTTTTTGTAACTGTACTGCCTCCCTTCATTTTCTAAAGCGTTGCGTAAAACGTTATCGCTATATAAATCCTGAATACTACTACTAATACTAATTATTATTATTATTATTAAAGGAGAATTATGAGGCAAGTGATTTTCACTCAGCCTCATAATCTGAGCCGACCCGTGACAATGAAACTGTCACAGGTCGGCTCAGTAGATCGGGAAGTGAGCGAACACATACCGGCACTCGCTCACTTCTCAATCCTGTCACTGCAGAGAGCCGTGACAGGGGAGTGACTGGATTCCCCCCTCCCCTGTCTGATCCTCCAGCGCTGACTGGCGTAACGGACGGGGGAGGGGGCGGGTACAGCTGGCTCTGCCTCTAAATAGGCAGAGTCAGCTGTCACTCATGCAGCTGGGCGGATCAAGACAGAATTGTCAGGATCCGTTCTGGCTGCGGCGTCTCAGTATACCGCTAGCTGTAGCTCGCGGTATACTGAACTTTGGGTGACGGGAGGACGCTAGTTTGTGTCCTCCCGTTACCCTAAGGAGAACTATGGGGAAAAGACCTAACCCCATAGTTCTCCTTTAATCATTTAATTTATGTATGTATTTATTTTTTGTGGATCTAAATGCAACACTTAGAAATACTATTATTATTACTAACAATTATAAATATTAATAATAATAATCATCAGCGGCATAATTTAATTTATTTATATATTGTGGATTTTAACCCAACAACTAAAATGAATAATAATAATAACAACAATTAAAGATGCACCGATACCTGTACTAGTATCGGTGCTGATACCGAGTATTTGAGCGAGTACTCGTACTCGCCCAAATGCTCCGATACTTTCCCCCGAGGGAATATAGGGGCTGGCTTCCTGGCCAATCAGGAAGCCGGGAGGCTTGTAATGATTTGCCGCCCGGCTGCCAGATTGGCCGGGAAGCCGACTCCATGCTGTTTGGCCGGCTCCATGATGATTGGCCGGAAAACCAGCTTCCTAGCCACTCAGCATGAAGCCGGTCAAACAGCACGGAGCCTGCTTCCTGGCCAATCAGGAAGCCGGGCAGCGGATAATTACACACCTCCCAGCTTCATGATTATCCGGAAAGCCAGCTCCATGCTAGTGGAAGTACTAGTATCGAAAAACCGGTATCAGTGCATCCCTAATAATATTAATAGTAATGATAATAACAATAATAATATATTCATGTATTTATTGTTAGTGGATCTAAGCTCAACAACTAAAATTTCAGGTCAATTTTGGCATGCAAATTTCAGTTTTTTTGCATTCCTTTTAAATCTGTAACTTTAATTAAAAAAAGAAACAAAAAACCTGCTGATCCGAGCAAAAAGTTCCTCGCTCTGACATTTTCTGTTATAGGATGTCAGCTCTCTCCCAGTTGTCCTTCTGCACTGTCAGCCTATCATATGTGCCCATGGTGGAGACTACAAGTGTCTGTACTGATACCTATTGAGCTGGCACGGTCCACTGTTGCCACCATCAGGAAGCCGGTCAAGAGAAATGATGTGCAGCCAACTCTGGTGCAAGAGCATGTAGACAGGAAGTGGCTGAAGGAGGCTGGAGGAAATCGGCACCACTGAGATAGGAAAAAAAAAATAATAGAAAACAAGAATTTAAAAATGTCAGCTGTTTATGTTGTTTATACACAGTGCTTAAGCAAACTAGAGGCCATCCAGTCACGGGTTTAAACATACTTTAACCTTTTCATGACTCATGACCTAAGGTCATCAATGCTCAGAGCCCCAAGCCAAAAATAGTCAACATGCGTGAAATAACTGTATAACTAAAAAAAAATAAAAGATTGTACATAAATGGTAAAACAATTAAACTTTTGTTTTTCATTTGTTTACTATTTTTTTTAATAGTGTAACTGATTTTGACAATTTCACTATTAAAAATAAAACAATGACCTCCTGTAAAAGGGTTTGGTGGTTGCCAGGAGAACGGTACTTGCCTGACTACATCGTGCCAAGTGTAAAGTTTGGTGGAGGGGGATTATGGTGGGGGGTTGTTTTTCAGGGGTTGGGCTTGGCCCCTTAGTTCCAGTGAAGGGAACTCTTAAGGCATCAGCATACCAAGACATTTTGGACAATTTCATGCTCCCAACTCTGTGGGAAGAGTTTGGGGATGGCCCCTTCCTGTTCCAACATGACTGGGCACCAGAGCACAAAGCAAGGTCCATAAAGACATGGATGGGGGAGTTTGGGGGGGAGGAACGTGACTGGCCTGCACAGAGTCCTGACCTCAACCTTTGGGGTGAATTACAGCAGAGACTGCAAGCCCGGCCTTCTCCTCCAACATCAGTACCTGACCTCACAAATGGTCCAACATTCCCATAGACACACTCCTAAACCTTGTGGACGCCTTCCCAGAAGAGTTGAAGCTGTTATAGCGGCAAAGGGGGAGCCAACCCAATATTGAACCCTACGGACTAAGACTGGGGTGCCATTTCAGTTCATGTGCGTGTAAAGGCCGTTTCCCAATACTTTTGCCAATATAGTGTCTATGTATGTATATCTATTTTTTTAAATATTTTATTATTGGTATTTATACAGCGCTGACCATTTTAAGCTGCGTTTTACATAGTTGCACATTCACATCAGTCCCTGCCCTCGAGGAGCTTACATTCTAAGGTCCCTATCTCACGGGCATGCATTCACAGCCAATTGCGCTGCAACACCCACATTATAGGTGCGTATGCAGTATTCTCTAAGTCCCCCTGCAATGTCCAACAAATACCTGTTGATCCTGCCAGTAAAGTCCACCTAATGCAGCTGCCTGTGATTGGGGTGACAACAAGCTGCAATGCTCCTGAATTCAGAGCAACATTGTCACTCTCATGCAGGCTCTGCCGGCTTGCACTACAGTGAAAGGAAGATGTTGCAGGGGTGTGACTATCAGATTGGTCATTGCAGCTTGTCAATCAGCACCTGGCCACACCTAATCCCACCCACTGCTTTCTAGATTGACAGCACCAACTCTATTGCTGAATCCCTCCCACTGTGAGCTGCAATGTCTGGAAGGGGGAGCATGTGAGACGCAAATGAAGGATGATTTGGCTCAGTCAGGGAAGATAAAGGATTTTTTTTGTTTACTTTCTAAGACTTGTACATCATAGTAACTGGGTTTGGTTGTAGTTCTTTGGATACAGGAGCCTTTAGTTGAACTTTAATAAATGGCACTGCAGATGAATGTTATATCCTGAAGGGGGCGGTGTTTATCTGCAGGATGAAGTATTCCATTGTTGTCAATGAAGCCCCCCGACATGAATGTCAGTTGGTAGGAGAACATGTATTCATGTATCCTCAGCACAGAGCATGGTCCTTGGGAATGTTAATAAACAGAACATGGAGGAGAAGGGGTGAATCATTTAGTTCTTCCTTCTTGCAGATTTTGGGGGGTCCCCAGCTATGTATGACCGTCAACCAACCACAGAAGTATCAGTTCAAGAAGAGCAAGTTGATCGCCGTCACGTAATTTGTTTCTTTGCGGCTTCCAGATGAAAATAGTTCTGTATCACTCCATGGCGCTTCCTGTCTGCTCTCAGATACTCACCTCCCCGAGCCAAGATTAGGAGCTGGAGATCAGATGTAATAAGCGTTCCCGAGCCGTGGGATTAGCGTTATGGGGGATCAGGTGTTGAAAGGTCGGCTGTATTTGTCAGGAGTCTGAAGAGGCAATCCTCAGACAAGTCCGAACCCATCCGGAGGAAACCGTGTGAAATTCCATTGATGCACCAACTGGGTGGAAGAAGAGGGTCCCGTGTCTTACCTGCATAGTAAATCAGTGAGGGCTCGGTCATGGTTCCTTTAACAGCCTAAGGGCTAGTTCACACCGATGCAGTCCTGAGTCAAGAACAAGGCAGGTCACCTGGTGTCCTGTGGCTTCAGATCAAAGCAGTAGGGAAAGGCCATCAGAGAAGGACAATTGCTTTCTCTATGGGGAAGCAGTGGTCTCAAGGGCCCTTTCCTTGGGGGCAGTTTACCCTACAAGCCCAACTGAACTTTCCTTGTTATACATTAATACATTCCAGGTGCAAAGCAAAGGGAGTGCAAAACCCTTACAGTTCATTTTTTTAAGCATGTAGAAAAGCGTGTCCCTTGCTTACATGCTGCAGAGAAGATCCCTTGCTTTGTGTGGAAACAGTGGTCTCTCCGCAGAGGTCTGATATGCCCCCCTGCCGAGTCTGAGCTAGAGCTCTTCAATCAGCAAAGCTCATGCTGTCTGCTGACTGGAGAGCTCTAGCTCAGACTCGGCAGGGGGGCATATCAGACCTCTGCGGAGAGACCACTGCTTCCAAACAAAAAGAAAGGGACCTTCTCTGCAGCATGCTGGCAGGGGACGGACTTTTCTACTAAAGAAATGAACTGTAAGACGTTGCATACCTTTTTTTAATGGACTGCATGAAAATAACAGTTCAGTTGGGCTTTGAGGGTAAACTGCACCAGCGGTGTCACAAAGGGGGATGCGGAGGGGTGCGGCGCGCATCTGGGTGCCACCATTGGAGGGGTGACACCAAAATGACTGTCAGTCATTTCGGTGACACCCCCTATGAAAAGTTGGGCCCTCGGTAACAGACCGAGAGCCCGACAGTGTCAGGAGAGAGGAGGGGACCCGGCGGCATACCTCATCCCGCCGGGTGAAAGTTCTCTCCTCTTTCTGTCGGCGTACATCACCAAGATGGTGGCCGGCAGGCGTCAATAAGACGGCCGCACATGCGTGATGACGTTCGCTCAGGGTGACACCCAGCCTCGGGACGCCCCTGTACTGCCCCCCCAAGGAAACGGCCCTCGGGCACTTAGAGCGTCACAAATGAGATACCGTGACATGTTTCTGCTCGGTCCCTCAGTCTCAGGACTGAATGCAATTTAACATTCATTATTCTCACCATTCAGCTCTGTTTTTTTGTTATAAAGCTGCAGACAGAAGGGAATGAAAAGTCAGATTTGATGATTTTCCACTGCTGTGGGCTCAGCAATGGCGGCATGTGCATCAAAGTGAGCTATTGTGATATCATTCTGCTCTATAACCCCATGCTCCTGTTTACCATATGACAGGTGTGCTCCTGCTTCATTAAGTGAAAGAGCCGAGACGTGTAGGTTTACTGCACAAATGCTGCTCCAGGCTTCCACCATTGCACTGCACCTAGAGAGCATCTCATCAAATATGAGAATCCCAGTGCAGTAAATCCTAAGGGCCTGTCGGGGGATGCCTGTCATTTAACTTAAAGGTTCCACTGCACCATAATAACTGAGTCCCTGATCCACATTTGATTACCCAATCTCTTTTGTTAGGCTAGATATTGGTTCAGTAACACTTACAGCTTGTCTCCCTCACCTGGCTTGTGGCTGGACAGTGAAAGGAAGAGCAGCAGACTAGGGCATTCCTAGAAACTGGCACCGAAAGCATGGGGTGCCATGGGCCCTCTTCTGAGTGCCCCAGGTATTCTTCTGAGTGCCCCGGGTCCTCTACTGAGTGCCCCGGGTCCTCTACTGAGTGCCCCGGGTCCTCTACTGAGTGCCCCGGGTCCTCTACTCAGTGCCTTGGGTCTTCTACTCAGTGCCCCTAGTCCAGACCTGAGTGCCCCAGGTCCTCTACTGAGTGTTCGGGGTCCTCTACTGAGTGTTCGGGGTCCTCGACTAAGTGCCCTGGGTCTTCTACCCAGTGCCATGGGTCCTCTATGGAGTGCCCTGGATTGTACTCAGTGCCATGAGTCTTCTGCTGAGCGCCCCAGGTCCTCTACAGAGCACCCCAGGTCCTCTACAGAGCGCCCCAGGTCCTCCTACAGAGCGCCCCAGGTCCTCTACAGAGTGCCCCAGGTCCCCTACAGAGCACCCCAGGTCCTCTACAGAGCGCCCCAGGTCCTCCTACAGAGCGCCCCAGGTCCTCTACAGAGCGCCCCAGGTCCTCTACAAAGCGCCCCAGGTCCTCTACAGAGCGCCCCAGGTCCTCTACTGAGTGCCCCAGGTCTTCTACAGAGCGCCCCACGTTTTCTACAGAGCGCCCCACGTCTTCTACTGAGCGCCCCACGTCTTCTACTCAGTGCCCTGAGGCCAGACCTGAGTGG
The DNA here is from genome assembly GCF_000935625.1 of Nanorana parkeri. Classification (NCBI taxonomy): domain Eukaryota; kingdom Metazoa; phylum Chordata; class Amphibia; order Anura; family Dicroglossidae; genus Nanorana; species Nanorana parkeri. The sequence continues at coordinate 713,239 of NW_017306861.1, read as the reverse complement.
CTCAGGTCCTCTACTTAGTGTCCCGGGTCCCCCACTCAGTGCCTCAGGTCCTCTACTTAGTGCCCTGGGTCTTCTACTCAGTGCCATGGGTCTCCTTTGTATACAGTTGATACATCTTATGCATAATCCAGTTTTGTAACACAGTTTAATTTATCTACTTTACAACGATCTATTCATATTTATTTTTTTCTAAGCAATGATAATACGCTTTCTTTTTAGTCATGTGATCACATTGTGTTGTTACAGTTTTCAGACCAATTCATCTTTGTTCATTTAAAAATATTATATTAGTCTAGAGCTTTCAGTAAAATAATTCCTGAAAGTATTTGCTCAGTCTGCTGCAGGCAGATGGAAGCATTTCCTCAGTCTCCCCTCCCCCAGTGATCAGTCTGCTGCAGGCAGAAGGAAGCATTTCCTCAGTCTCCCCTCCCCCAGTGATCAATCTGCTACCGGCAGGAGGAAGCATTTCCTCAGTCGCCTCTGTAATTCATATTACATTATAACTATTTGTGAACACAGCCCAAGATTACCTTGCACAGCCCACCATTAACCCCACACAGCCACCAGAAAGCTGCACTGCCCACCATTAACCCTGCACTGCCCGCCTGAGAGTCCGCTCAGCCACCATAGAACCTGCACAGCTACCTGAGAGTCATCACAGCCCAACATAGAACCTGCACCAATCCACCATAGAACCTACGCAGCCTACCTGAGAGCCCAGACAGCCCACCATTAAACCCACACAGCTTACCTGAGAGTCTGCACACCCCACCATAGAACCTGCACAGCCCACTATACTCCCCACATAGGCCACCTGAGATCCTGTGTTGTGATGGAGACATTAGGTTGGCACCTCAGAGCAGCACAGAGTATGTAGCATCATATTATTCTGCATTGTTATATAATGTATTGCTGGGATTTGAATTCCTCTGTAGCCAGTTGAATTTCGGCATTGCTGTATAATGTATTGCTGGGATTTGTAGTCCTCTATAGCTGGTGGTATTTTTTCTGCATTGCTGTATAATGTATTGCTGGGATTTGTAGTCCTCTATAGCTGGTGGTATTATTCTGCATTGCTGTATAATGTATTGCTGGAATTTGTAGTCCTCTATAGCTTGGGGTCCTGGCACTTCTCCACTGTTCTAAAATCATTAGTCTGTACTGTTTTATAAAAACTGTCACATGACACAAAAAGGTATCGGCGATTGTTGGCGAGTACTTGAGGAAAAGTATCGGTACTCGTGCTCACTCTGGGAAAAATTGTATCATTGCATCCCTAGTATAAAATATATACTGTACACTTATATTGGGTCAGGCTGGATGTATAATACTTTATACCTGGAGTTCAGCTTTAAACAAATCATTTCTGTGATCCTCAGTCAGCTGTAATTCATTGATGTCAGTCACAGAATCTGTATCTGTCTGAAGCTGTGTAGAGTTATTGCCCGCAGCCAACAAAGCTTATAAAAAATGCAGCCTGTGCTGATCACAGAGGATCTGAGAGTCACCGTACACACTATGAGGGACGGATAGTACAGACCTACATAACCACGACCCTGAGGATTGTACAGCAGCGGAAGCTCCACCTGAAATGGACTGTTCTGTTTTAGGTGGAGTATAGGGTATCTATCTATCTATCTAGCTATCTATCTATCTATCTATCTATCTAGCTATCTATCTATAAATCTCCTATCTTCTAATTAGTGGTGGACCTAAAAAACAAAGGGCCCTGGCCCTGGTCCTGTAGAAGACAACAAACCCCAGCAATACATTATACAGCAATCTATCTATCTATCTATCTATCTATCTATCTATCTATCTATCTATCTATCTATCTATCTATCTATCAAACGTTCTACCTATCATTCTATCTAATTATCATTCTCTCTCTCTCTCTTTCTTCTAATCAGAGTCAGAGCTAAAGATCAAAGGGCCCTGGCCCTGGTCCTATAGAGGACTACAAATCCCAGCAATACATTATACAGCAATCTCTCTCTCTCTCTCCCCACCTATCTTCTAATCAGTGGCGGACCTAAAGAAAAAAAGGGCCCTGGAGGACTACAAATCCCAGCAATGCATTATACAGCAATATATCTATCCATATTTGTATCTGTCTATCGAACTCTCTACCCATTATTCTATCTAGTTATCATTCTATCTATCTATCTATCTAGTTATCATTCTATCTATCTATCTATCTATCTATCTATCTATCTATCTATCTATCTATCTATCTATCTATCCATCTATCTATCCATTATCTCTGTTACCTTCCAACACTCAGATCCTGTCCTGGTTACAAGGCTTCAACTGCTACCCAAAATTACCCAGCCCAGACCCCCTGAGCCCCCCTCCCCTCTGCTGTCTGTCCCTTTCAGAGAAGTTATTTCAGATGCTGCTGTAAGGGGTCAGAAATAACCAGAAAAAAGATGAGTTGGGCTATAATTGGAGAAGGTTGTCAGCCCTGAGCCTGGTTCCCCTCTGTCTTCCATGGTGGCTTCTGAAACTCAATCCCCAGAGCCCAGCCCCTCCTGTGCGCACAGCTCAGCCCCTCTTGTGTCTTCCAGCTCAGATGCGGCTCCCCTCCCTGCAGTACGGGAACAGCTCTCAGCTCCTGTCCCCCTTCCACCAGCTCAGTATCATTGTCCTGGCTGCAGCCTCCAACCAACTCTGGAATGTCATGTATGTCCTCTAGCTGCTCTGCCCACCTCATCCCTGGCTGCTGCCCCATGGGCCTGGCATTAACTTTCATCAACTTCTGATTGTTGCTGCTGAGACAGATCTAGGTCCCTGAGGTTCCCTCCACTCTCTATGTGCATCCTTACTGGCTTTGTCCTGTGACACTTATCAGACTGGTGTCCTTGAATGCCTGGGACTTTTTTTGGATTGGGTAAGTTGATTCATGCGTTTCTCATAAAAGTACACCTGCTGCTGAACATAGCCGGGGTCCTAAAAGGGGCCACATCTGCTGTTGTAGGGCTGTTACAAAGTTGTGTTACAGTTTGTTACAAAAGTTGTGTCAAAGTTTCCCATCGGTAGTCTTCCTAACAACTTACATCTGCGTTCTACATCTGCGTTCTACTGGATAACTTAAAGTGACTCACCAATCAAAAGTTTCTTTCAGTTGTAATTATTCTTAATGGTCATGTGACACAAGAGAGATTTGTCGCACGTGTTTGTAGCCGATATAGAAGCGTTAGCAGCGTATGCTCATGGCCAGTATCGTGCTGAAGATTGCTAATGAGTTCAACTTCTACATTCTACTGAACAACTTAACAATCAGAAGTTCCTTTAAGTTGTAATTATTCCCAATGATCATGTGACAGGAGAAATTTGTTGCACGCATTTGTAGCCGATACAGATTCATTAGCTGCAAGCGTTGTAGCCCAATACCATGCTGCAAATCGCTAATACGTTTTAGATCTACAATCTAATAAATAACTCAAAGTGACTCTATATTTTAAAAGTTGCTTTAACTTTTATTTATTCCTAAAGGTCATGTGACGCGAGAGATTTGTCGCACGTGTTTGTAGACGCTACAGAATCGTTAGCGGTACACGTTGTAGCCCAGTATCAAGCAACAAATTGCTAAGTTCTACGTCTGCATTCTACTGGATAACTTAAAGTGACTCACAAATCAGAAGTTCCTTTAAGTTGTAATTATTCCCAATGGTCATGTGATGCGAGAGATTTGTCGCACGCATTTGTAGCCAATACAGAATTGTTAGCAGCATGCGTTCCATCCCAGTATCATGCTGCAAATGGCTAATACGTTTTACATCTACATTCTACTAAATAACTTAAAGCGACTCCATTAAAAACTTCCTTCAAGTTTTATTTATTCCTAATGTCATGTGACGCGAGAGATTTGTCACGCGGGTTTGTAGACGCTACAGAATCGGTACACGTTGTAGCCCAGTATCAAGCTACAAATTGCTAAGAGGTTTTATATCTACATTCTGCTGAATAACTTTAAGTGGTTTTCTATTCAAAGTTTCAAGTTTGATTTATTTGTAATGGTCACGTGACATGAGAGATTTATTGCACGCGTTTGTAGCTGCTACGCGTTTCAGCTCTGCATCATACTGTAGATTGCTAGTCATCAGCATTTTGTAACGCTCTATATAAAGTATAGGAAGCAGCAGACGCTAGCGATCGCTGGCGTGAAAAGCTGTAAACATGCAATCGCCAAGTGACACACTGCAAGAATCCGCTAGCGGTGATTAGTGATGTAGAGATTTGATTGGAAATACAGAACATTCTTAAAAAATTTGGTAAAAAAACTAAAACAAATTGTGTCAAAGTTGTTTTGTTTTAAGGTTGCATTATTTTCAACAGTTGAGTTAAGCCGGCCATACACTGGTAGATATTCCTACTATTGTAGCCAATATCAGAATTGAACATTCATACGGAAAATCTGATCAGAACATTAGATCCTGCCATCAGAGACGTGACAAACGTTGTTCAAAATTTGTTTGATGTTAACATTCTATATTGGAAATGAATGGAGTTTCCCGAACGAAAACCACATTAAAGTGACATTAATCCCTCAGATGTTTTAACATAAAGCAATAGTGTAATGTGCACCTTACTGTAATCCATGGTAGTTTCCCTTCTCTTTGCTGCTCTTCCTTTTAAATCCTCATGTCTTCTCATGCTTGGGGAGAACTTCCCTTTGCAGTTCAGGGCCTCTTCCTGTAGTGCTGGCTCAGGTTGTGAACCTGCACACAGACACTATGTAGCCATTCCAGAGACAAGGCAGTCTGCCCCAGCATGAGAAGACATGGGGATTTAAAAGGAAGAGCAGCAAAGAGAAGGGAAATTACCATGGATTACAATAAGGCACACATTACAGTATTGTTTTATGTTAAAAAATCTCTTTGCTGTTCTTCCTTTTAAATCTGTATCTGTTCTCATGCTGGGGGAGAACTTCCCTTTGCAGCTGAGTGCCTCTTCCTGTAGTGCTGGCTCAGGTTGTGAACCTACACACAGACACCATGTAGCCATTCCAGAGACAAGGCAGTCTGCTGCAAAACAGAAGTTCTGCCCAGCATGGTAAGAGATAAGGATTTAAAAGGAAGAGCAGCAAAGAGAAGGGAAACAACCATGGATTACAGTAAGGTGCACTTTACAGTATTGGTTTATGTTAAAAAATCTTAGGGTTTAATGTCACTTTAACTATGAACAAACATGAATCTTATTTGTGTATCACTCGGCTGTAGATCCTCCAATCATCTCTGAATTGGTGCTGACACTGTCCTTCCTTCTGGAGGGTGGCTACTTTTGTTCCCCATGATCCTTGTTTGTGTTGTAAAGTAGTCACCGCTCCAAGCTCATTCCTGGGATGGGCTACAATCTCACATCTAGTTTACTAATTTGTATTGAGATTGTAGTCCATCATGGGAGTGAGTTTGGAGCGGTGACTACTTTACAACACACACAAGGATCATGGGGAACAAAAGTAGCCCCCCTCCAGAAGGAAGGAAGGTGTCAGCACCAATTCAGAGATGATTGGAGGATCTACAGCCGAGTGATACACAAATAAGATACATTTTTATGAATAGTTCATGTTCTTGAATGTATTTTTAGATTTTAACTCATGAGCTTAGTATCACTTTAATATCCTTCATACCTGGTCACCTGATCATACACAGAGGAAAGACAGTTTCTTTAATACCCTTCACGTCTGATCATTTCTTTATTTTGAACCTTTATTATGGTTTTAGATATTTGGAAATGCTTCTGTTTTCATATACTCGGGGCAGAGGTTGACAAATGCGGCTTTTGGAAGTGCTGCAGGTGCTTTGTAACTTGCCAGACTTGCTTGGAACTCTGACTACGATTCTGTCCGTACACGTTTCAGTTTATGAATGAATGATGTGGGTGAGTTTGAATATTTTCGAGTTGTAAGAGTTCCCGGAATGTTTTCATTGTTGTTGTTTCAGGTGGTTTGAAGTTTGTGTGGTTGGATAAATGTGTCGCCCTGTAACGTCAGCCAATGTGTTAGTGATACTGACTTGTGCTATGGACTTGAAATTGGGAACTGGAATAGAGCAGGGGTGGGCAACCTCGGCACTCCAGTCATTGTGGAACTACAACTCCCATGATGCATTGCAAGACTCTTGACAGCCACAGGCATGACTCCCAGAAGCATGGTGGGATTGTAGTTGTGGCTGAGGCTGCCCACCCCAGGTGTAGGAAATGTCAGCATGCAATACATTTTTGAACGTAGAATCTGTGACAGCAGAGATGATGTACAAAGAGTTGCAATCCATAGCAACCAACCAGAGTGTGAGTTACTGTTCTGCAATCAGGGAAATCTCGCTGGGTTACAGCTCCGTGTACGCTCAACTTTTTTTAAGCTGTATGAATATGCAAAAATTATAACTTTAAAACACATAAAATGTATAACTGAACTAGGCACAGTGCACAGCTGATTTACATATATTATTATTATTACCTAGTATTTATATAGCGCCAACAGTTTGCGCAGCGCTTTACAATGTAAGGAAGACATTACAAATAAAATACAATTCAAGACAAGATGGTAAGGAGGGCCCTGCCCCTGAGGGTTTACAATCTGAAAGAGGAGAGGGAAATGATACATGAGGAGGTAGCTGTGTGGGGATGAATTGTTTGAGAATGTGATGGTTCAGTGGTTAGGTTGAGGTGGGAGACTGTGCATTTGTAACACTGTTCAGTAGGTATTGTGATTCAGACACCCCTACCAGACAGCATAACCAGGTATATTGCTTCATTTTCCTCAGCTGTAGTAAAAAATTAACTCAGGGATAAGTAAATATTGTCCTCATACAAGAGCCATGTGTGTTCTTCTTGAATCTTGGTGAGCTTTGTGCATTTCTTCCAGATCTGTGCAGTCATCCAGTGCGAGATTTGGAGCTTCCTGTATTAAAAACAGCTCAATTCTGCTCTCTCTCCTTGTGCAGGGTGACTGGTCTTGTCTCCGTCCCCCTCCTGCAATAAAGACCAGTCACTGCTCCTTTCTCTCCTTGTGCAGGGTGACTGGTCTTGTCTCCGTCCCCCTCCTGCAATAAAGACCAGTCACTGCTCCTTTCTCTCCTTGTGCAGGGTGACTGGTCTTGTCTCCACCCCCTCCTGTAATAAAGACAAGTCACTGCTGCTCTTTTTCCTTGTGCAGGGTGTGAGTAGTGAGTGGGGCCATTTTGGTTCTGTCATTCAGCTCTGCTCTTTGCACATGCTTTATACAGCAAAGTGATGCTGTCACTACTACATTTACAAGGTAATATCTGTATCTGTATTTGCAAAGGCATTTGGAGCACACAAAGTAGATTTATATTTCTTTGGGACTATTGAGGAACATTTTTTATAAAGGTTTTGGTGGCTGGAATTCAGTTTTAAGTTTTCATAGATGTCTAAGGGTTAAATCACCGCCTTGCGATCCCGTGCGGCTGATCACATTGCAGGCAGAGGGTGTGGCTACGGTGCCATTCACTTCAATGGCCGGCCACGCCCCCTCCTGCACCACAAAATAGTGAGCCGGCCGCAATGTGATGCAGTGCGTTCCGGCCAGAATCGGGCCAGAATGCACTACATCTGGTGTGAACATAGCCTAAGAGCCCTCAGCCCTGATGCAAGCATGCTTGGGAGGAGTTCTGTAAATATCAAAATGTCTTGATGGGAGAGTGTCGGTCTGGAGGAGTGGGCGTTCCTGGGCAGGCTGTTTTTGCATACAATACATTCTAGGTAACACCCACATGAGATGCTGAGGTGCCAGCCCCCCCCCCCTCCCTACGTCTATAAAGTGTTCTTATTATCCAGTTTCCCAAGTCAGCAGCTGTTAGCTGACCTGGCTCCGGGGCGGTTTGCTCAATCCCGTCCCATTAGGAGACATTTGATGGTGGCTGGCAGACTTTGTACATAGCTGCTAACAGTTGTTCCGCAAGAGATAATTATACCGTGTTGTAGGTATTGATTGGTGGATTGCACTGAGATGACTTCAGTGTCTCAGTTTATTTTCGGGAGCCTCTTGTATGACAGTGGCGGGTCTTCTGAGTCTCCTTGAACTTCACTGACATCATCACCCCGTAAAACTCTTTTATGGCATCCCCTAGATGCTTCAGGGAGGCGGACCACATGGCAACATTGACATTTTGGATTACACTGATGTGCTGTAGGTTTAATGAGAAGAAACTCCACCCCCTTCATGATAAAGCCCCACCCTTTGATACCCATTGACATCACTGGCATGTTTATAGTGAAATGGTTGCACCTTCACTTCCCCCAAGAAGAAGATCACAAGGATATTGGAAGCTACCATCCAAAAACTCTTTTGTAATGTTCCCGAAAAGAGGTTTTTCTTAAAGGGCCAGTTCAGCCAGAAATGATATTTCAGTGTTCGATAGATGCTGGAGGGGCAAACTGCCTGGCAGTCACTTCCGTTTCTCAGGGACTCCTGCACACCTGCACACCTCTTCTGCCCATTTTGGGGGACTTCCACCATCCCTGGGTTGAGTTCCCAGGTCTGTAGACCTGCTGTGCCCAGTATGAAGGGCTCCCACCTTCCCTGTGATTATTTTTTTTACGGGTCTGCACACCCGATGTGCAGATTATAAGGGGTTCCCGGCATCCCTGAGCTGAGTTCCCAAGTCTGTACACCTGCTGTTCCCATTATGAAGGGCTCACACCTTCCCTGTGATGATTTTCCGGGTCTGTACACCTGCTGCGCCCAGTATGAAGGGCTCCCACCTTCCCTGTGATGAGTTTCCAGGTCTGGCATCTGAAGTCCCGTTGTGATGAGCTCCCACCATCCCTGTGCTGAGTTCCCGGGTCTGTACACCTGATGTGCCCATTATGAGGGGTTCCCACCACCCCTGAGCTAAGTTCTAAGGTCTGCACATCTGATGTGCCCATTATGCAGAGCTTCTACCATACCTGCACGGAGTTCCTGGTCTGTACACCCCCTGTGCCCATTATGATGGGTTCTCACCATCCCTGCGTTGTGCTCCTGGGTTTGCACACCTGCTGTGCCCATTATGAGGAATTCAAATCATCCCTTGTGCAGATTTGACAATATTAAAAATGACGTCTCTATTGGTCAAACAGAATCATCACCATGCCATTGGAAAGCTTTGCTCAATAAATGTTTACTACAGTACTAAGTGTTTGGAGACTTGAAACCAGAAAACGATCATCAACAGCTGAAGGGATGCTTACAAAATTGCCACAAATTTTCCATCTGTGGCCAGTATTTAGCTTTTTTGATTCAACTCTATGATCAGCAAGCCTTTACTCAGCGCTTTAGGTTTGACCAAAAATAAGGAATTAAATGATGACATTAAAAAAAAAATAATAATAAGCTATTGCAATGAAAAGCAAACATGAAAACTGCATTGCGTTGAGTTACAGAAATTTTTAAGGTTTTAGATTAAAATTTCACATTTATCTTTCAGATTCTAGGTGGGTGGGCATGTTAAAGAACCAATGTCACTTGACCCATTTAGGTCAAAGTGAGAAGGTCTGCAAATAACCCACCTAGCCAACCATGCTCTTTTTCCCTGCTACCTCTCCACACAGCCAGACCTCTTGCGATCAGCGTGGCGCGTCTAGATATGTGACAGCTTATGACCTCACCTATGTGACTTGAGACTGAGAAACCAATCGTCAGGTCAAAACTTACATGGTGGGAGTCAAAGTGAGAAGGTCTGCACATGGCCCTTGTACCCAGCCATGCTCCATTGCCTTGCCACCTCCCCACACAGCCAGGCCCCTTGCAAACAGTGTGGAGCATCTGGGTATGGGACAGCTTATGACCTCACCTATGTGACTGAGCATCCAATCATCCTTCAATCCTGCTTATAGCATCACAGTTCTTATTTCAGAGCCGGCGACTGAATGACGCTCCTTGAGTCTGACACAAGCGACATCAGCACTTTTGACGTGTGTCTTATTACAGAGGGCTGACATACGTTTCTCCTCATCTCCTGTTCTAGTGACAACTTTCCATCACATTGTGTCCTGAAGACACTGGAACAAATATTGAGAGTGAATCTCCGCTTTATTTTTCTGTTATGGCTAGAGTTGGGAAGGGTAAGAGCCTTTCTCAGGTTTCATTGCTGTCTGAGGCCTCAATCAGGAGATTTTGTCTCAGGAAGTGTGGTAGAATGTCCAACATGGGCATAGGCAGGTATAAAGAAATGACAGGGTTCTAGCTTTCCTCTACTCTACTAAAACACAGTATGTTTCATGCTGTTAGTGTCCCTCTTGGAGATTTTCCTTCGCTTCCTATCTTGGTGACACGGTGCCACAAAGAGAGGTAAAAACAGAGGTTCTAACCCAGGTGTCATCAACCCCCGTTTTGGTCCCCGCTGCCATTGGCTGCAATTGAGAACTCACTGGAATGTGAACTACAAAGTGTGGTTTACCCACCTCCCTGATGTCACTGAAAGCCCACTGGTGGCTGAGAAGGATGGCATGCTGTGCGCACATCCACACACCTAAAGAGGTACCCTACATTCCTAAAGGTACAGAGTTTGGGGCTGATTTGAGGTCTGAAGTTTATGAATTGGGGGCTGATCTGGGGTGCATGCATTTGAAATGATCTGAGGTTTGGGCTTGATCTGAGACATAAAGTTCAATGTATTGGAGCTAGGTGCAGGAATTGGGGATGATCTGAGGTGTGACGGTGCATGAATTGGGGGTGATCTGAGGTGTGAAGGTTCAGGAATTGGGTGTGAGCTGAGGTGTGAAGGTGCAGGAATTGGGGATGATATTAGGTGTGAAGGTGCAGGAATTGGGGATGATATGAGGTCTGAAGGTTCAGGAATTGGGGATGATCTGAGGTGTGATGTTGCAGGAATTGGGGGTGATCTGAGGTGTGAAGGTTCAGGATTTGGGGGTGATCTGAGGTGTGAAGGTTCAGGAATTGGGGATGATATGACGTGCGAAGGTTCAGGAATTGGGGATGATATGAGGTGTGAAGGTTCAGGAATTGGGGATGATATGAGGTGTGAAGATGCAGGATTTGAGCTGATCTAAGGTGTGAATGTGCAGGAATTGGGGATGATATGAGGTGTGAAGGTGCAGTAATTGGTTATGGTCTGAGGTTTGAATGTACAGGAATTGGGATGATCTAAGGTGCAGGAATTAGGGTGATCTGATGTGCAAAGGTGCAGGAATTGGGGATGATATGAGGTGTGAAGGTGCAGTAATTGGTTATGGTCTGAGGTTTGAATGTACAGGAATTAGGATGATCTAAGGTGCAGGAATTGGGGTGATCTGAGGGGTGCAGGTGCAGGAATTGTGGTGATCTGAGGGGTGCAGGAATTGGGATGATCTGAGGTGTGAATGTGCAGGAATTGGGGCTGGTCTGAGGTGTGAAGGTGCAGGAATTGGGTTGATCTGAGGTCTGAAGTGCATGCATTGGGGCTGAGCGTGTTTTTATGTGTGCACCAGTGCATTGATTTTTGCACTCATAGCTGTGCTGCTAATGACAAGTTAAACTCACCAATTATTTTAATAATTTACTAACTTGCCATTAGCCGTACATCCAAAGTGCAAAAACTGAAATCAGAGACTACAAGGTGCTATTGTTCACTGAATGCCACTTATCTAATGCTGGGGAACATGACACTTAATGTGGAAAAGGTTGCTGACCCGTTCTAACTCTTCCCCAATCTATCCTAAGCTGGGAAAAAAATGTTTAGTCTGGAGATACGGTTTAATATCTCGGTGTACACAGGAAGGTTGGCGGTTTCAGCTCCTATACCAACAATCATAATAAAGGATTGTTGTAAATAAACGCTTTCAGATATTTACTGTTCTATTGCATTCCTTTTCGGAAGTGCTGACGTTACCGTCTGGGAGTTGTTTACACGCACGCGGGTGTTTGAAATTTTTCCTGTTAATTGCACCGTGCGGAACAGAGACATTATGCTTATTCTTATTGAAACAACGATTTGTGATGTTTTGTTTGCACATTCCGTGAAGATATTCTATACGGTGTGTGTAAACATGAAGGCAAATGGAGGGGCTCGGATCAATATTGCATTTAAAGAAGGACTGAACTTCAGATAGATAAAATACACAAATTAATGCAGCTCTATATTTATATTATTACATCATTAAATGTATTTTTAAATACAAGCTGTGTAAGTACCCAGAGCTGTACTGTGATATAAGCCAATTGAGATGCCCATCTAGGGTGGCACTCATAGACGTATGGGTGGGGGGTGGCACTGAGGCTGGACTGTCCATACCAGATAATCCATCCATAGTGCAGCTCAGTAACACTGAGCCTAATAAAATCACAGAATCTGCATTACTGACCACCCTGCCTGGCCACTGTGTCTGACACACAAGCAGACCCATGGTGACCATCTCCAGGCCCATCATCCGCAGAGGACATTGCATGTACAATGTCCTCTCACAACATCATAATATCCTCCCACCGATCTCATACCTCTTACAATGTCCTCTCACGACAGCATTTAGTACAAAGTCCGCTCACCAACATCATCACATAAAATGCCCTATCATCAACATCATTATGTCCTCTCACAGACCTCAAACCTTGTACTATGTCCTCTCACCTACATCATTACATACAAAGCCCTCTTACCAACATCATTACATACAATGTTCTCTCATCAACATCATAATCACATAAAATGTCCTCTCATCAACATCATCATCATCACATACAATGTCCTCTCACCAACATCATCATCACATACAATGTCCTCTCACCAACATCATTGTGTCCTCTCACTGACCTCATATAACATACAATATACTCTCACCAATATCATCATCACATGCAATGTCCTCATATCTTGTACAATGTCCTCTCACCAACATCATATATTTTATAATGTCCCTCATCAACATCATTACATACATTGTCCTCTCACCAACATCATAATGCTTCCTTCCTTTTTTATTGAGTCACTTGAGATATGTAAACTGAAAGTTCCACCATCCCTGGCTGCAAGCTTGCAAGCAAAAGATGAAGATGCCCTGAATCTTCGGATTCGAATATCCTGGTGCCCAACCTGCTGCTCCTCCATTCTTTTTGTGTATCCCTCAGTCCCCAAAAGGATATTAATGGTAGAGATGCATTGATTTGTAAAGGGGCTGTAAGAAAAGTGACTTCTAGCAGGGTTGTGTAACATGTCCACAGTCTTGCCATCTCATACAGCATGTCTCCAGTCTTTCAGCCACAACTCTAACTTGGGCACCGTCTCTGACCATCTCCTATAGCATGTCTGCAGTCTCTGACCATCTCCTATAGCATGTCTGCAGTCTCTGACCATCTCCTATAGCAAGTTCACAGTCTCTGACCATCTCCTGTAGCAAGTTCACAGTCTCTGACCATCTCCTATAGCAAGTTCAGTCTTTAGGTAGGATGTCCTTGAAACATGCCTTATCCACTTGCTGACCGGAGCAATTTCTTACATTTGCACACACATGATAAAATCAGAATTGTTGGCTAGAAAACAGCTTCAAACCCCCAAACAATTCTATATTTTCTGAAAGCGGAGGCCCTGTAGAATATAAAGATGCTAGTTGCAATTTTTTATGTCGCACGGTATTTGCACACGTTTATCAAACCAGTATTTTTAGGATAAAATACACTAAAATGAAATTTAGTGCACAGAAACAGAATATAATGCCCAATGTTTTGGTAAAATATAAAAGACGGGGTCACGCCGGGTAAATAGATACCAAACATGTAAAACCCTAAAATTGCGTGCGTCCGTGAAATCACAAAAAACTACAATAATCAAAATTTCCCATAGGTGATGCTTTAAACGCTTTTACGGCTCATCTGTTTAGCGCTAACAGTGATTGATGGTCCTAGAATTATTGCTCTCACTCCGACGCTCGCGACTATATATATAACATGTGTGGCGCAATTTTTGTTTTTGCACGTAGGTGCATCCGACGCGTGTTTGTGTTCTATGTGCGTGCATATTTTCTTTTATGTTATTTTAATTTTTTTACATTTTTTTTACACTCAGTTTTATTGCTATTGCATAGACGGCTAACAAACCCCCTATGTAACAGCAAATGTATTGTGACAGGTCCTCTTTATGGTAACATCAGGGGTCTTTCAGACCCTTAATGTCACCTAGGGACTCCAAAGAAGCTGATGAAGCAGAGATCTGCTTCCCCAGCTTCTTCTCCTGGCTCTAGGAGCCTGAGACTGTGGCAGTGACACCGGAAGTGATGTAATGCACATCACTTCCGGGTTCAGTGATCGGAGGAGAGATCAGTGGAGGCTTCCATAGCTTTCTACCATGACGGGTGCACATTTAGTTAACACAATTATGTTTTGGAGATCTAATGAACACTATAGAGCAAAAATATCAACATATTCCTATGGGCTCTTGGATTCAGACGATGTCTAAAGCATGCTTATCCCTAAACCTTGAAGCGTTTACGATTTTAATATTTATAAGCATGAAACATAACGCTAAAATAAAAATGGGGGCGAGCTGGCCTTTTCATTTTCTCATAATGGAACTTATCTGAGAATAAAAGACCTTCTTTATTTTGGGTCATTTAATCGACCGCTCGTATGAACTCGCCATCAATGGAGAACCGGGATTGCCAAGTAAACCTATTACGTCCCAGCTTAACGTAGCGCCCTGCGTCAAAGGAATGAGAGAAATAAATAATTGCTCGATAACATTCAGCATGTGAAGTTGTACAAAGCTACTTTGATGTGTAGAGCAGGGGGGGATTACGAGGGGGATTATGCTATTAAGAGAGTGAAAGAGGGCCAATACACTGCGCAACGCAATTCACGCATTCCACTCAGAGATTATGCAAAGTCTGAAAGCAGATTATTGTGCAAGAAATTTGCTCTACGAATTGTCAGGACGGTCAGACAAATTCCTCTTTTGCCTCCTCCGACTGTCGCATACTCTGTGTCAGTTTCTGGAGAAGGCGCCATACTTGTCAATGCATTCAGCCACGTTACTTCTTATTTCTTCTGTTCAGTTTTATGTATGTTTAGTATAATGGAACACCTAGCCAACAATTGGTCCCCGTTCACACCTAGGCGTTCCGTGAACATGCACCAAACGTAGGAAAACATGCACGCTTTCACTTCCTGTCCTAGGGCAGCAACGCTCACTGCTCGGCATCCATAGAGGAGCACTCTATTCACAAAAAGGTGAGGAGTTTGGAGAAGGCAGGAGAAGTGAACAATCTAGGACAACATCGCTGAACTGGAAAGTGAGCTGAATTTGTGAATAGACCTGTAAGTAAAACTCGGCTTACTCCAAGGTCCTGTAGTGACCTTTCCTGCCAGTTGCAGTAGTGAAGATCAGTCCCATGAAGCCTCTCTTCTTGCCAGACTCTGACCAGTTACATTGCTGACTCTTTTGCCCACATCATCATGTACAATGCCCTCTTACCAATATCATCATGTACAATGTAATCTCACCAACATCATAATCACATACAATGTCCTCTTGCCGACATCATCACCACGTACAATGTCCTCTCACTGACAAAATCACGTGCAATGTCCTCCCACCGACCTCATATCTTCAACAATGTCCTCTTATCGACATAATTACGTATAATGTCCGCTCACCAACATCATCTTGTACAATGTCCTCTCACTGGACATCGTCACATAAAATGTCCTCTCACCGACCTCATACCTCATACAATGTCCTCTCACAGACCTCATACCTCGTACAATGTCCTCCCACCGACCTCATACCTCGTACAATGTCCTCTCACAGACCTCATACCTCGTACAATGTCCTCTCACAGACCTCATACCTCGTACAATGTCCTCTCACAGACCTCAAACCTCGTAGAATGTCCTCTCACTAACATTATCACATACAATGTCCTCTCACCGACCTCATACCTCATACAATGTCCTCTCACAGACTGCATACCTCGTACAATGTCGTCTCACAGACCTCATACCTCATACAATGTCCTCTCACTGACTTTATACCTTGTACAATGCTGTTTTACCCACATCATCACGTACAATGCCATCTTACCAACTTCCTCGCATACAATGTTCTCTCACCAACATCATAATCACATAGAATGTCCTCTCACAGACCTCAGATCTTGTACTATGTCCTCTCACCAACATCATCAGGTACAATGCAATCTCACCAGCATCATCACGTACTATGCAGGACCAGTGGCGACCACTGGTCCGCCATTGTACATGATGACATAGCTGGGGAACCAGAGCGTAAGTTGCTGGCAAGCCCTGTAAGACCATGCCTAACGGCAGAGTTACGACTGTGCATGCGCATAGGCCTGTTCACCACATTTGCGGGAAGCAGCGGCTACTGCGCATGCGCAAACGGCAGCTACTGCGCATGCGCAAACGGCACATGGCGCACAGGAAGTGACTTGCTCTGTCTGGGAATGATCCTATTTAATCTGGCCCAACTCCCACGATCTTTGCTGAGTGGTCTTTCAGCTTTAGTGTGTATTCCTGTATCTTGCCTGTTGCCATATCATCATCGACCGGATTCCTTGACCTTGCCTGATTGCCGCCTGCCTCCGACTTCTGCTTGTCCCTGGATTCTCCTTTGCCTTCTCCTTTTGTACCTTGCTGCCCGATTGTTGCTGACCCTGGCTTGCCTGACTCCGCTATGCTCCAGCCGCATCAGCACCTGCTTCCTGCCTCACTGAAGACGGGCCTCAAGGACCTGCACAGGCCCAGTGTCCTGCATCGTCCGGCACCGGTGCTGCCCGTAGTTTCCCCACCTCCTGTCTCCACATTCAGGGGTGTGGAACTCGTGCTGCAAAGGAGGCCTCCTCACAACTCGGCTCCCCACCAGGTACGTGATAAGCCCCCTATGTGATAGTATTGCGGCAGTGACATCAGGACCAATCATCAGGACCAATAATGCCATCTCTGTCTCACTGCATTTTGTTACCATACATTACAGTATCAACTGCTACATCTCAGTACTGGTAATTTCCTGCAGCCTCTTCATATCCACTTCCTGTCTTCATACACTCCAGCCAAGGCTGCTGTGTTTCCCAATGGTGAGAACAGCTGAACTTACCTGCTTGTAGCCTCTATTGGCAGAATGTGCAGAGTGACAATGAAGGCTTACAATTGGGAGAAAGGGACAGAGCCAAACTGTAAAGTGCCTGAACAAAGACAGTCATGGTAGGATCACCGTGCATTATTATACTGGAATCTGCAGAATTTATTTTGAGCTTCTGTATATTGCGGAACTTTCTCAAGAGATTATTCCAAGAAAACCCATACAGTACTAGTGATTCATTAGCATTTCTAACAATCATCTGCTGAATATTCAGAAAGCATCCAACAAATGGAGACGGATTGACTCAAAATGATTTAATAGAGTGAGCCTTTCACTTAACTCTTTGGTTTAATGAAATGATTTATTTTTATCTTCCCCCGTAATAAGAATCTCCATCATGGAAAAATATAAATGTATGGCACTATTTTATTTAATTATAAGTACTTAGGAAGAGGGATGAAGGGGCGCAATGTGTTTATCTTAATTACCATTGATACGAAGACATGATACAGTATCAATTAACAAAACTCTAGAAATCCTCATTATTCATGTTTCGATAATTGCTACAAATAAGAGATGAACCAAAGAAATTGTTTAGAGGTGGTAAAGACGCCTCTCATAGCTGAAAGATGAATATTGGCAGCAGAGGAGTGAGATTGACTCCCTAGGCAGCCCACATGTGGCCATACCTTTCATTGATTAACAGGGAAGATACAACCATTATCCTGAATTCACTAGTTCAATCATTTTGTCATCTTCACTTTTGAATGGTGGAAATGTTAATGCATTTTTTATAAAGAAGGTCTTGACAAATTCCAGGAGCCAGGTCGCCAATGCTCCTTAATTACAGATGGCATGTAACTTTTGAGGTTTTCTCTGTTTGTTGTCAATGGAGCTGGCTCCTAAAAATCCCTACTGGATTGGACAGACTGGCACTTGGATAGGACAAAGTATCTCCTGGATTTGACAGGCTGGCTCCTGGATTGAACAGGCTGGCTATTGGATTGGACAGACTGGCTCCTGGATAGGACAAAGTGTCTCCTGGATAGGACAGACTGGCTCAGGGATTTGCCAGGCTGGCTCCTGGATAGGACAAAGTCTCTCCTGGATTGGACAGACTGGCTCATGGATTGTGCAAGCTGGCTCCTAGAGTGCACAGACTGTCAATGGATTAGGCAGGCTGGCTCCTGGATTGCACAGACTGGCTCCTGGATGGGACAATGTGTCTCCTGGATTGCACAGACTGGCTCCTGGATAGGACAAAGTGTCTCCTGGATTGGATAGGTTGGCTCCTGGATTGGGCAGGCTGTCTCCTGGATTGCACAGACTGGCTTCTGGATAGGACAAAGTGTATCGTGGATTGGACAGTCTGGCTCCTGGATTGAACAGGCTGGCTATTGGATTGGACAAAGTGTCTCCTGGATAGGACAGACTGGCTCATGGATTGGGCAGGCTGGCTCCTGGATAGGACAAAGTCTCTCCTGGATTGGACAGACTGGCTCATGGATTGGGCAAGCTGGCTCCTGGATTGCACAGACTGTTAATGGATTGGGCAGGCTGGCTCCTGGATTGCACAGGCTGGCTCCTGGATAGTACAAAGTGTCTCCTGGATTGCACAAACTGGCTCCCGGATAGGACAAAGTGCCTCCTGGATTGGACAGACTGGCTCATGCATTGGGCAGGCTGGTCCTGGATTGCACAGACTGGCTCCTGGATAGGACAAAGTCTTCCCTGGATTGGACAGACCGGCTCCTGAATAGTACAAAGTGTCTCCTGGATTGGACAGACTGGCTCATGGATTGGGCAGGCTGGCTCCTGGATTGCACAGACTGGCTCCTGGATAGGACAAAGTGTTTCCTGGATTGCACAGACTGGCTCCTGGATTGGGCAGGCTGGCTCCTGGATTGGGCAGGCTGGCTCCTGGATTCCATAGTATTTGTCCCCTGTTATAAAGTATGTACTGCTTGTTTACCTTAAAGGTCAGCTCCAGACAACACTGAGAGGCTCCCCTCTCATAGACTCCAGTACTGCGAACCTCCCCCTCACCCCCTCAAGGCCCCAAATCCAAATCCCCCCTCCCCTTCCACTCCCCACTTCCTGGGCCAATTTCCCCACCCCATCCTAGTGGGTATTTATTATTTTTTCATTCTCACCTTTCTTAGATGTCTTCAGACTTGTCATGTGAGGTGTAGGGTCCTCTCCCTCTTGGGAATTGGGATCTTCTTCAGTAATCCTCAATTATGTAGAGAGATGATATTGGTACTGCTCTCTGTATCATTGTATGTGTGCGCAGGGCTTTCTTAGTAGACGGGTCCATGATGCCTTGCATTCACAGCATGTCCTCAGTCTTTTAGGATGAATTATGCTGGGCATCAATCACCCTAGAGGACTAAGGACATCTGATGGTGGAAAAGAAGTATTGTGGGGGCAGTGCCAGATTGGAGGTAAGTACCGCATATTTACTGCTGGGGTACCATTTGACAGTGTGCAAATAATGGTCAATTAAATACAAAGATCACTAAATGAAATTAAAAAAACTACCTAAGATAAAAAACGTGTTTTTTTTCCCTAGCAAATTTCACGGAAGCAGCTCAATGGGTGATATTGAGGGTTTCTAATTTGGTGAAAATTCGCCACTAGCAAATCCTGTATTTTTTTGGCAAAATTTTGTGACACTGACTCTGTTCATCCCTATTGACAAACAAAAATTGACAAAAACGGAGAAAAGGAATTACTACATTAGTGCCACTCTATTTGCAGTAGTCCCCTGCTGACTCTGCTCTCCTGTACCAATAGGTGGCCTCCCAAACCCCAGATACGGGTGCTATGACTATTCGGAGCGTCATCTCCACCCATCTGTAGATGCCATTAAAAAAGGCCAGACTGCACAACGCTGATCCATATTGATTTATAGCAACTTTGGTGGACAATGTCCTTCCTCTAACACATTTCGTCCCTAGTTATTATTAATTATAGCGTTTTACTAGGGGGTGAAACGTGAAATCAGGAGCAGAGTCAAGGTCAAACCAACCAGGTAGCGAAGTACCAAATCACAAGCTGAGGTCAGTAATAGCAGATCAGAGCAGTTCACATCAGAATCCAGTAAACAGGCCAAGGTCAGAATAGACAGGCAGAGATCCAGAGGGAAGGTCAGGAAGCAAGCCGGGTCGTTCACAGGAAACAAGAAGGCAGGTCGGGTAACAGATAAGCAGGGAACTAGCTGAAGACCACTCAGCAATTTGTGCAAACTACATGTCCATTTATACAGGCCTGCACCAGGGGCGTCCCTAGACTTTTCACTTTCCTTTGGGGAAGGGGGGGTGCTGGTGGTTGTGCACGCTAATAGGGGAGGAGCATGGGCTGGAGGTGGGAATGCTCCAGGTGCTCCAGTACTCAGTCCCTGTCCTTCTCTGTGGGAGTATGCGGCCGTACGCCGCCCTATGCTCACCCGCCCTGCACGTGGGTGCGGGTGTCCGTACTCGTGCGCTGACAGGATGGATCCTATCTGCGTCCGAGCCGGGACACCCGGACCTGTACAGACCTGCACTTGAGGTGAGAGTAGGGCAGCGCACGGCTGCGTATTCCCATAGAGAAGGACAGGGGCTGCGTACTAATCACACGCAGCACCTGTCCTTCCCGGGAGCGGCCCAATACGGCTGTGCACGCAGCACGGAGCTGTACATGCCAGACGCTTTCTTGTGTGAATGGGGCCGAAAAGTATCAACATCCTGGAATCTCCCAACTCCTCTAACTGAGTGTTCTTGGGGATTGTGTTGCCAAATTACATTTATGCCAAAATGTCTCTGCCTCTGGTAGTCATGCTTGCAATGCCTCATGGCACTTGTAGTTCTGCAACAGCTGTACTGCCGAGGTTGCCTGCCCCTGATGTATGGTAAGGTAGTTCACCAGTACAAATAATAACGCTGACGGTTCTGATGGAGCTGACAGTTCACAAAGCTGTGTGATCATTGGTATATGATAGTCACAGATGGAACCCAAGCAGTGTAACTATGATGTGGAGGGAGCGACGGCGTTCTCTCTTTGTATTTGAAGAATCTGTTACTAGTAAACAGAGCTCCCTATTAGCACATACAATAAATAGAGGTCTATTATTTATAAAAATAAGCCCAAAAATTGTTGCCAATTAATAACAAAACAGAATATGAGCGATGATTTGCAGTCGGGTCACATAACATACATTCTCCAGCTTTCAGGGTCTCTGCGTATGGCGGTCTGTACATGAATATATTTGAAGTATTCACAGGTACAGCACAGCATGTGCGAGCTTGCCCCAGCACACAGATAATGATCCCCTCTGTCCTCACGCCCTCATGTCTCGCACACTTCTGAAGTTTGTTTACTTCTTTTTTACTTTTACTCAGAAATCTGACCCGGAGTGTTGCCTACCTGTGTTCGATCTGCACATTGTTCACTGACACTAATTGTCGTTGCCTCGTAATCTTTCCGTGAGACCAGACTATCAGACTATCAGAGCAAGGACTGGGCCACAGACAGTTCTGATTCGAGAACCTGAGGACCTTCCCTTCAGTCTTGCACAGTTGTAGCGGCTCCTCTCTTGGACTGAAATTGCTTCCTCTGATGTCACTGCACACTGGGAGCTTCTCACAATGTGCATTAGAAGCTGCAGCAAGTCAGGTAGAGTCCCCCTTATTTCATGGCTGGAGGACCTCCAGCATTATCTAGTCAAGGGGTGGGCAAACACTGGTCCTCCAGCTGTTGTGGAACTACAAATCCCATTTCACTAAGGCAGGTACAATCAATGCAACAACACCTGGAATTAAGCAGATAAATGACAACTATAATTCAGCCAGACTGACTACAGCTCTGGCAATCACTACATTTATAGCAGCCACTTCACAGAAGGAGGTAGGGGCTAAACTTCTGTAGTTGGCTTGAAGGTGCCCAAGGTTTATTATTAAGTTGCCTTAGTTGCACTTTAGTACGTCACATCCTAGGCCCAAAGGGATCCAGCTCACGACCCCCCAACAGCTTTAGGAGGCCTGCAGTGCACTACCTAAAGGACCTTGGCTGAAAGCTTGGATGGTTATCCCTTGCATGAGTCCACTCTCCTTGGAGTTTTCCCTAGCTCCCTCAGGTGTGGCTCCCTCCTTGGCATTATCCAGGGAGGCATTCTCTACAGTTATGTTAGATTATCTAAACAAAATCACTGCCATGATACTTGTAGCTGGCTCAAAGCACAGAGGACCATAAGCATACTTCTCCGGCTTTTCCTCCAGAATCTGTCTCGGGCATTCCTGCAGCTATAGTAGCTTCTGTTCACTCAGCAAGGACAAAGAGTCTCACCAATCTATTTTGGATGAGTTTGTGCCTGAGGAACTTAATTCTACAGACATAACTCCTAGGCTTAAAGATAACATTTCAGTTCACAATGAGCGAAATTTATCAAAGCTGGAGCAGTTTCCCATGGCATGAAACTTTAGAGAGATGTCAGTTGGTTGCTATGGGCAACTGCTCCAGATTTTGCTTGCTTCAGTGTTGATAAATTCCCCCCCATTGTGTGCATGTCTAAAATTGGAGCAACCTGCGTCTGAATACACTACTGTTACCAATCTCTTGTGATGGCTCCATGGGATCAGTACAACCTGATCTATACCTTTATTCCTATGGAACTTGGAAGATGGAAGGCATTCTGGCCCAAACGTATGTGGTACTATGACTTCATCAGACTCCTGGCAGACACTTGATGGGCTCTTCTAGATCATTCAGATCTTCTATCCCAGGGGCCGATTTACCACCCAGATTAACGTTCACTGGCTTTGATGGCATGGCTGTTCAAGTCCAGATCCTAAATGATAGGGGCCATATGGATTTAGGTTTTCCTACACCCTTAAAATCTAGAAAGTGCATGGAAGGCATACTTCATCAGGTGCGAAGCAAGAAACTTTCTTCCCAGGAAATACTTCACGGGATGGATCCTGACCTTTCTACAGTCTGCTCCGGACTATCGCTTGCGGGGTTATTGACAAAGCTGCCAAAGGCAGCCGAGTGAATAACAAAGTTGAAGTGAAGTGAGCTGAACGCTGGCTTCTGGCTTGTACGGCTGCCTCCGGTCAGCCAAACATGTTCTGCATGTTCGGCTGAGCCGAAGTGCAGAAACAGTTCGACTCAGCCGATCCAATATCTGGATCGGCTGAGCCGAAGCTCCGGCAGCTCACTCGCTGCCGTTCGGCCCTATTCTCATAGGGGCCGAACAGCAGTGAGTAAATAGCCGAATGCCACCAAGTGGCTTTTGGCTTGGCTATTCTGCTCGGTACCACGGTGAGAATAAGTGAGAAGAGTTAAAAAAAAGAGTTAACAATTACTTTTAAATGTAAATAAATTGGAAAATGAAAAAAATATAGATATTTTAAAGAAAAAAAAAACAATTGGGCGGAACTAGCGGTGACAGCTAGCTCCACCCAACTGTATCCTATTGGCCGGCACTTGCCAGAGTCTTCTAGCAGGTCCCAGCCAATGAATACGTCACGGCCGGCTCCGTCAAGTTTTTATTGTTTAATGACAGATCAGCGTCCCCAGATCGTTTGGGGATGCTGATCTGTCATTACAACTAGGCAGAGCGAGCAGTGAGATCACGGCTGACTCTTCCCAGCTGTCATTTGCTTGGAGATCGGCCAGCTTTGGCCGATCGTTCTCAACGCCTTGGGTGTCACCACGGCTCAGCTAAGCCAAAGCATATGCGTTCGGCTTTCCTGAGCACCTCGGCTGCCTTTGGCTGCTGTACGAGCTATTGTGAATAGCCTGTACAGTAGCCCTTCGGTTCGACTGAACCGAAGGGCAGAGGTGGCCGAAGTGAGTCGAAGGATCAGCCGAAGCTACAGCTGGATCCTTTGGCTCTTTAGTGAATAACCCATTTGATCTTTAGTACCATCAAGGGGCAAATATTTACTCTAGCGATATTATTTAAAAGACCTACTGCTTCTCATTCCCAAGTGAAGGCTTTTGTACAAGGTGTTGTTCATATAGTTCCACCTGTACAACCTCCTGTAACTATGTGGGATCTCAGCCTGGTTCTCTTGGCTCGCCAAAGACTGCCTTTTGAACCTATCAGGAATTAGGGACGAGCTTCAGGTTCTGGTCAACCTTTAGTCCAATGTTCACAGTTCACCGAACAGGCACGTTTGGTCTGCTGCAGATGGAAGTCATATATTTAGTGGGAGACAATTGTCACCCCATAACAGGAGGTGCCTAAACAAGGACCCCCGTGGCAAGGTCACCAGAATTGTTTGAATGGAAACTGGGCATTGTTTTTTAAGTAAGAGAACAACTTTTGAAATAACATTCACACAATAATGCTTGAATGAGAGTTTAGTGATTGTGTTAAATATAACCCAATATAGTTCATTAAAAATATATTTTATGCAGAAGCTATTGTCACATGTACACATACAAGCGCACGCATGCTCGCACGCACGCACGCACAGATATATACAGTATGTGTAGTAGACATGTGCAAGGCAAAAAGAAATCGTTTTCGGATTAAACAAATGAAAACTAAAAACATTTTCATTAGTTTCGTCAAAGGAAACACTTTTTTATATTGCTTTGGATTCGTAGGCATCGAACCTCCGAATCTGAAACCACACACTAAAACTGCACTCGTTCTGCTCATGCATGCCGCCATCTTGGAGTGTATCTTGGTATACCCGCATGTTAGAGCGCCACCATCTTGGTGTATACCAAGATACACTCCAAAATGGCGGCCCGCATGCGCAGAACGTGGAGGCGGCCGACATGGCCACCGCTCATTCAGCGTTGTGACATCCTTGTCATGTGATGTCATACGCTCTACCTCCAAGATGGCCACCACGCATTCTGAAAATGAATTTATGTATGCCGAATATCGTTTTTGTATCTTCAGGCAAATAATAAATTCGTTTTTTCGGATTCAGACGAACCGCCGAATCAACTGATTTTCGTTGATTTGCAGGTTCGTCCGAATGCACATAATGGGTTGTATCTGAAGTCCTCTAGTAGATAAAAAGAGGAAGTATTCCTAGAATATTACAGATGCCGCACATGCTGTGGAAAAAGTCCCTAGTGGATGAAACGCGTTGCTATTTGTTAGAGGCATCTAGTCTGCCTTATGGACCCGAGCGGGCTATGATCAACATGAGACGGATCTTATTTTGGGTACATCAGTTTTGTCTCTTTTGAACAAAACGCAAACAATTTTGGTGAACAATCCAGTGTTGAAAGGGAAACAATGCCAACTGGACTGGGTGAGATCCATCTAATGTGCGTTTATTGTATGCCAGCTATCTACTCTCAAATGACTTTTGAAATTACTGTTTAACACGGGAGTCTGCAGTGGCGGTGCCTCAGGACAGCGACCTATCAACATCACCTGCATACATTCCTAATACAAACAACTTGCTGGAGAAAGCGAATCTCAATAGCCGGACAGCTATTGTCTAATATATTTTGTTTGTTATGTTGCACATATGCGAGGATTTGTGAACCAGCTTGGCTATTTTTTGCATGTGGATACAAATTAAATGCAAGATTTTACTTGATACGATACATTGGGCTGGCTTAGAACCATTTGCATTATAGCACTTTAAGTGTTTGCACCCCTGCATATATACACGAAGATCAGCAAGCCAGATTGGATGCTCCCATCTCCCTAAACTCAAATTGCTGGGATCTTCGCTACCTGCAAGGATACATTTGATACATTAGGCTGGCTTAGAACTGTGCACTGGAGCACCTTATGTTTGCACCTTTGTTTACATGAAGGGAAATAAATTACTCTGGTTCTACTTATATGTGAACATAAACTAAATATTAATTACTGAATGGTAGAGACAATCAATAGGTCCGTACTCCGAGAAAGAAAATACTGGTTATATGTCCAGTTGGGCATGTTCAGCGAACACACAAACTTGTGAAGCCCTGATTGGCTAAAGCCTTTGACCTGTGATCAGGTGAAAAACTTTGCCCAATCGGGGCACAGAGAACTGCGAGAGCCATGATTGGGCAAAGTTATGACGACTTTGCTTAATCATGGCTGTCCTGTCAGATGTCCTACAACTGTTAACGGTTGGGCGGAGCTAGCTGTCACTGCTAGCCCCTCACTCTTCGGC
>NW_017306861.1:684446-687024 GCF_000935625.1 Nanorana parkeri | reverse complement strand
AGGGTATGGTTGGGAATTTTAGGGAGAACCCCACACGGTTTTTTTTTTACATGGGGTTCCTCCTAAAATTCCAACCAGACCTAAAGGGTCCGGTATTGTTTGGGGGAGGGAACCGCACATTTTTTTTTTTCTTTGATTCATGTCCCCCAGGGCAGTACCCAAATCCCCATCCACTTTTTATGGCCAAACAA
The DNA here is from genome assembly GCF_000935625.1 of Nanorana parkeri. Taxonomy (NCBI): domain Eukaryota; kingdom Metazoa; phylum Chordata; class Amphibia; order Anura; family Dicroglossidae; genus Nanorana; species Nanorana parkeri. The sequence goes on along the minus strand of NW_017306861.1, from coordinate 686,833 downwards.
TTGCATATAAGGCTTTACAATAGGGACATTTGATTTTTAAAGTTCTACCCCTATAGATTTGCATTGAGTTCAAGTCCAAATTCGAACTTTCCCATGTTCTAAAGTTAGAATTATATATATATAACTGATAAAGCCCAAAATATCAGCTTACACTGGAATTCTGGGCTCACATAGCAATGTGTTGCAGCAAAGTACTTGACCTGCAGCCAGGCCACATATAGCCGGTCTATCTTCAGAAATAGAGAGTATTAAACTGACTCGGATCAGAGTATGGTCTCAAGGGCAGCTCTAGGTTGGCTACGGACCTAACAGGTAAAACTTTGCAAGGGATGCCAGCCAAAAATTAGTTTTTTTTATAGACAGCTGCTTCCTGTTTTTACACTTGGATTTAGTGCCCGGCTAGTTTACTGCTTGATTGTCATGTGTTTAATTTGCTAGTATAGGCCCAGAACATAACAAAATGTATCTTTTTTTTCTACATTAGCGGTGCTTTCAAAAACCCTTCACATAGTTATTATTGAGGTCTGAGCGTGGCCTGGAGTTCTCCTTTAATGCCCCCAATGCAAAAAAGGGGGCAAAAACAAAGCAATGGAAAATAAATAAAGGAGTTCACTCCCCTTCGATGTACTTCTAGAGCGTCTTTGTTAATAGAACGTTCTTTATTTCCTCCATAATAACCTTCTACAGCTAGCTGACTCCAGCTGCGGCTTCGCATCCGACATCCTCCATTGATCTTTTGTACCTATTGCTTGAGCTTTGCGCTCTGCTATGGAGCTGTACGGTGAGAAGTGTTTTGTGCGCCCTCTCGTATTGTGCCTCTCTGCCGCGTGTTACAATTGTTTACGCGGTTGAGGGGGTACTTTGGGAGCCATAGGTGACAACTGAGGTTATACTTTTATTGTATTTTTTTTTTTTGTTCCCTTTTGATCTTTTTTTTATTGTTAACAACACTCATGTGTTCCATTGGTATAGGTTATGTCACTAATGTTTTTTTTTAAACTCTTTAGCGATTCTAACCAGAAATTTTAAGCTGAGCCCCCGGGCGGATATGAAAGACACTAATGCAGCTCTGTTTCGGTAATACATCATTATATTAGGGATGGGCCAAAACTGTTTTTTCAGTATTGACTACGAGTTCCGATATTTTTTTTCCCGGTACTCGCCGATACCGAACATCGATACCAGAAGTCCCATTAAGGAATCCGGGTGGCGTGTAATGACTCGACACCCGGTGTAATGACTCAACTCCCGGCTTCCCGAATACCCACCCCTTGGCTTCTTGATTGGCCGGGAAGCCAGCTCCCTGCTCCATGGTGATGAGGGAGCATGGAGTCGGCTTCACGGCCAATCAGGAAGTCGGGTGGCGTGTAATGACTCACCGCCCGGCTTCCTGATACCGGAAGTTCCGATATCGGGATAGGCATCGGGAGCATTTGGGCGAGTACTCCAACTCGCTCAAATACTTGGTATCGGCACTGATTCCGATACTATTATCGGTATCGGTGCATCCCTAATATGTGAGTTCTTCAAATACAAGCAGTAGAAGTACCTGAAATTGACCCGGTATTTGACCCAGTATGAGCCTTTTACAGTCCCTGTACAGCAGGGCAGGAATGTGAGAACAGAACAGGAGCCAATCAGTTCATGTGCTGACAAGGCACATGCTGATAGGATGGTACTGCAGTGTATAACTGTGCTGCTTCTCCTTTCACTGTTCAGTCACAGGCTGGGGTGGGTCCAAGACGACTTGGGCTCAGAGGAAGTATTATTATTATTATACAGGATTTATATAGCGCCAACAGTTTGCACAGCGCTTTACAATATAAGGAAGACATTACAATCACAATACAATTCAAGTAAGAAGAATTATGGCGGCCATCAGACTGAGGGCATCTAGTGGCAGAAAAAAGTACTGTGGGGAAATTTCTGGATTATTGCAGCAAAAACTGATTTTGTTATATTATTTTTGGTAGGTTATTCTTTATTTTTTCTTATTACCTTTGGTTGGAGTTCTGTTTTAACTTGACAGGAAATGCAGCAGCCTTTCCCTAGCTATATCTCAGAGTCTGCACCCAGGAGAAGCATCCCCAGACCTGGGTGTCACCCGATGAGACATCATCACGGACGTGCGTGACGTCATCACGCACCTGTGTAATGACGTCATGCGCACTAAACTGCCTGGGCCATTTTGGTGATGGACGCTGGCAAAGAGAGGAGTGGAAGTTTATCCGGTGGGATAAGGTATGCTGCCGGGTTCCCCTTCTCTCTGGGGCAGCTGTCAGGCTCTCGATCCATTACTGAGTGCCCGGCTTTTCAGAGAGAGTGACACCAGTCACTTTTGTGCCACCACTGGCACCCAGCTCCCCATCCTTCCCCACCCACCAAAG
>NW_017306861.1:679870-683882 GCF_000935625.1 Nanorana parkeri | reverse complement strand
TATTGGGACGTTTCTGCGTTGTCTAAATATTGCACCCTTCATATATATTTTACCCTTTTTGGGATCAGATGCCATCCTGCCAGTTCTTTTTTTTACATCTCAGCTGTTCCCTATCAGATAAAATGTATACAAGGAGGTCTTTCAATCTTGTCTATCTATATATATTTGTGCCGCCCCAACAGGGGCATAGAATATGAGATGCATAGCCTCAGTTAAGATTAGCATTGTTATATAGGTTAGAATTTATATAGTGTGATTTGCCTAACTATTTTCTCATAGCTAAATTAATGTGTTATCCTATGCTGCCATCTAGTGGCCTTTTGTTGTAACAAACATGCTTTCTGTAATTATTCCTCATGTGACGATGTATTTCCCTCTAGTGTAGCCCCTTCCTGCTTCCTGTGTGCAGTCCTTCCTGTGTCATGGGCACAGCTACTAGCCACATGTAACAAGGACACACATGTAATCTGCACAGTACGTAGGAAAGGCATCATTTTCTGACCGCACAATACTATAACCATTCATCTGCTGTTCCTATCATCTGCTGTAATCCTGATGTAAAGAATAAACACCTCTTTTGAATGAATCGGTATTGACGAGTTCAGCTATCTGACGAGGATTGTCCGCAGTGAATATATCTGCTTATACAGGCCAGGCATAGAGGTCTCAGCAAGGGATATATTTCGCTATCACAACGATTGGAGTCAGAATAATATTCATAGTATCTACACAGAGAATTTAAAGGAAGGATAGTATGAAACAGAGACGTATAAAGGTACATAGGTGGATAGGGATTGGAAGACCTCTCTATGTAGATACAAATGAAGACCTCCTTGTAATATGTATATTTTAGGGATGCACTGATACCGATACTAGTATTGATATCAGTGCCGATACCGAGTATTTGGACTAGTACTAGTATCTGTACTTACCCAAATTCTCCGATACTCTGGAGGGAGATTTCCTCTGACCAGCAGTGCCACGAGGGAACCTGGAGCCTATTCAATCAGGAAGCCGGGAGGCGCGTTATGTTACAGCTTCTTGATTGGCTCCATGCTGTTTGGCTAGCTCGTGGCTGAACCAGCTTCCCAGTCCATTAGCATGGAGCCAGCCAAACAGCATGACCCGCCTCCAGGCTTCTTGATTGCCCAGGAAGCCGGCTCCATGCTAGTAGAAGTACTGGTATCGGTATTCGCACTCTATACTGAAAAAACGATATAGGTGCATCCCTAATATAGATAGATATAGATATACATGTGTGCAATATGCAAATAAAGCAACACAGACATATAATAAGTAAATCTTTCTCACACTAATCACTAAATATTCTTGAAGTCATACCTGCTCAACTGTGGACAACATTAAAGCGGGAATAAATCATGGAGGGAGCAGACAGCATTTGTCATAGAGGTCTATTTATAACCAATTTGCAGAGCCATTTGACCTACAAATCTTTCTGAAAACCGATTCTGTGCATATAGATGCAAAAACAAACATTCTTAGATATATTTTCTTTTCAGGTCAAATGTATGTAGTTTAATACTGTAATATGGCCACTGGATGGAACTGAGGAGCACAGGAAATAAATATTTATGTCCTCAGCTCCATCCAGTGGTCAATATGCAGCATTATATTACATACATTCGACCTAAAAATAAAATATATCTAGGAACATCCGTTTTTGCATCTATTTGCTAAGAGTGATTTGAAGGGGAATGTCTCTATGAATTGGTTACAAATAGACATGATAATGTGCAAGCATGCATTATGTAAGTCGTTGGGGGAGCTCTCCGCACACCTCGCAGCAGTCCCGGCCAAATGAGAAAAGATGGTGCTCGCGGTGATATTGGCTCACGGATGGCGCCGTGCAGACACAGAAAAAAGCAGGGAATCACCAGAACTCATTAATGAAAGTAAATATGTCTTTTTTATTGGACAAAAGCGTCACAGAAATCCAAAACAAACTGACGTTTCAGGGCCGCGCAGGGTCCCTTCCTCAAGGCAGAAGGTCATGTTATCTGCCTTGAGGAAGGGACCCTGCGCGGCCCCCGAAACGTCGGTTCGTTTTGGATTTCTGTGACGCTTTTGTCCAATAAAAAGGACATATTTACTTTCATTAATGAGTGCTGGTGATTCCCTGCTTTTTTCAAGCATGCATTATGACACACTGACCTCTGGGTGCGCTCTGCTGTGACGTCCAAGCTCCCCGCATCCACTGTATTGCCACTTCCTTCTCCTCTTCTTCAGGTGCATGTGTTTTAAATGACAGATTGATTCACCACTATTAAATGCTTGGTGAAAGTCACATTCACTTGCCCGTAAGTGTCATTGGGTTAAGGTTTAGAAGAGGTTAAGGTGGGAAAAGTCATGTGAGCCCTCGCTGAGCCTTTTCATTTTGTTTTTGGAAATCCCGCAGTAAATGTGCATTTCATATTATAATAAAAAGCACATTTGGAAACTGTATTTGGCGTGATGCTGTTTTTTGTGCACCTTTGGGCACCATTGTTCCCTTTTGTGAAGTGTCACAGTCGACTCGCAATGTCAACCCCGTTCAATGGCTTCTATTGCCGCTCGAGAGGTGCGGAGTTGATTGGTGCTTTGGAGAAAGCTCATTCAGCCAGAGTTGGCAAAATGTTCGCACTATTATCAATTTATCAAGTGCCGGAGCAACATTTCCTCAGCACGCCTTTATCGTTTTTCATGACTATTGATAGCATTGCACTGACTTAAAGAGCAACTCCAGCCTAGACTTTATTTTTTATTCAGTTTTGGGCAGATTGGAGTATTATTATTATTATTTTTCAGGATTTATATAGCGCCAACAGTTTGCGCAGCGCTTTACAATATGGGGAAGACATTACAATCATAATACAAATCAAGACAAGATGGTAAGGAGGGCCCTGCCCCTGAGGGCTTACAATCTAAAAGGGAGGGGGAAGTGATACATGAGTAGGGTTAGAACCTCTATTTATTGTTGGCCTTCCATTTAACTAATTTTCTCTCACTGATCATGTGGTCACCAGGGCAGGAAGTGAGCAAAATCTTTCCAACGGGGACAAAAATAGTAATAAGTCTGAGGATAAAAGACTGTAACACTGTGGGGTTACGATTGTAACATTGTGGGGTGAACTGGAATGCAGATGGCATTCTTCTCTTTCAGCATCAGAACCTGATCTCACAACGGTTCTTTTGGCTGAACGGGCACAAATTCCCAGAGACACGCTCCAAAATCTTGAGGAAAGCTTTTCCAAAAGACGAGAGGCTGTTATAGCTGCAAAGGGTTGGTGGTGATTTCCCCTCATGTCCTGTTTTGGTGACGACTGTAAAATTTCGGATCTCCCATAATGTTCCATCCCATGTCCCAATAACAACGGTCACCAGGACAAATCCAGAGGGTGAATCTCCCCGGCAGGAATACAGCCAGGAATAAAAGCTTAGTATGAAGAAAAGTCAGAACACCATATCTGAGATGTTTTACTGAGATGCCATGCGAAACAAGCCCACATTCCGGGAACACAAGGGTCACAAGGGTCTCCTTCATCAAGGTAACAAGCAGGACCAACAAGAGGACACTCATGTCTCTGAAACATCACTTTATTTGACATTGTATCTCAGTAAAATTTAAAGGCATAGACTAATTTTTGAAACAATAAATAAATATATATATAAGTTTATTATTATATGCACACATATAGTAATGCATTTTAGCCTGCATAGAATTGTAATTTTCTGACTCCTGCAGAGTCTGCCTCCCATCCCCTGTCCTTACCGTGGTACGGATATCCAGTAACATGGACGGGTGGAAGTATGAATGGACAAGTGTGGTGACATCAACGCACATGTACTTCAACACAAAGCAGTCTGTTTTAGAGGCACCACTCCCACTGCAATGGGGGTGGTGCATTGGGTATTTGTGATGGCAGTGGCCAGTAGAATACAGTTCCTGCGTGGGTTGGAGCACAGTGGAGCACTGCAGGGAGTTGGCCAGTGGTGTGTCAGTTAAGCCCCGCAT
>NW_017306861.1:630501-679822 GCF_000935625.1 Nanorana parkeri | reverse complement strand
GTTTACATGTCAGTTTGTTGGGCTGTTAGCTGATGTGTGTGTGCTGCATAATCCAACTATTGCACTGTGAGGAGGGTCCTTCCTCATTTAAAAAGGGCAAACGATATCAGTTTCATAAATTTACAACCAGATGTTTGTTATTTTTCTTTAGTATACAGTTAAATTATTATTAAAATAAATCTAAAATACAATTATAACATTTAAAATAAATATTTAAAACTGTTTTTCCATTGTTCAATGTGTACAGTAGACTCTGTTTAGAAAGCCCAGCACTAGTTCTGCATTTGCTCACTGCTCAGGCACACTGTCTGCTTGGAGGGGAGGAGGGGAGTTGTTATTAAGCTGACTCACTCAAGGAACCCCCCTGGGGCCCAAAGAAATGTTTTTGCAAGATTTGTTTTCCCCAGGTGTCTTTTAAGGAGACATGCAGCATCCCTGGATCAGTGAGACTGCAAAGGACAATGTCAGAGATCAGGTGAGTATAGCAGCTGCCTTTTTATTTATTTTTTTAAATATACTCCGGGCTAAATTCCCCTTTTTTTTGTCCTGAAACTGTCCTTTAATGTTCATTTAATATGTCTAAAAAAATACCCAGACTCCATAGTGATCCTCACATGTGGGATTGGGTGCATCTTGAATAGTGATGGGTTAAACACACCCACTTTCGGTTTCAATTCAAACTTTAGAACATGGAAAAAGTTTGAATTCGAACTCAAACTCAATGAAAGCAGTCCCCCACCCCCCCCCCCCCCCCAAAAGTCATACCAGACCCTTTAGGTCTGGTAGGAATTTTAAAGAGCAACCCCACCCCCAAAAATGGCTCTTGATCCAAGCACAGGCCTGGCAGGGCAGGAAAGGGGGTGGGACGAGCAAGCTCCACCCCCCCACCATACCAGGCCACATGCTCTTGGCACTGGGAGGGTGCTTTTCCAGAGTCATCATTACTTTGCCCAATCATGGCTCTCACAGTTCTCTGTGCTGTGATTGGGTAAAGTCTTGCACCTCAGGTGCATTGCTTTACCCAAACAGGGCTTCACAAGGCACTGTGCGGTGCGCAGTGCCGTGTGTGGTGCTCGGCGGGTGAATAGCCCGCCGAACGCCCTGAGAGTTTGTGCGTTCGTCGAACTACCGATTTCTAGTCGAACTATTGTTTGACTCGAACATCGAGCCCATCCCTAATCCTGAAGTATGTACTGTGAAGAACCCTCTCTATGTCCTCTGCTCAACAATTATATTCATACTTCTAAGTAGACCTGGATAACGAGTGTGCCAACCATAGTGTCCTGCCTACTGCTTCCATGATGAGTGCAGTGAGTGCAGAAGTCATGGAAACCATGACTTCTATGGAGCACGGCTTGGGGATCAATGAGAAAGTACTACCACACAGGTTATGATGATGGCCAACAAGCCCGAAAAAGCTGCCTGCCGATTGGAACGCAATGATTAGGTTGTATCTGTGATTTAACCAGCGGTTCTGGATTTGTAGTGGGCCCAGGAGTAAAAAGGAACAATCTTCTTGGCTTCATCCAGTATCTTAAAATAGGAAATCCCTCTTTCTTTTTGGAATTAGTGACACCAGTGAGACATTCAGATACACGTTAAAAAGGTTCTTCTTACTGGAGGACTTTTTGGTTCCTTTTAGCTTCTTTGTAACTTGTCTGGTCATTTTGCACCCCTCATTAATCTCTCAGGACAGGTTTCCCTTAGGGACACTTTTCTGGTACTTTTACCTCTGACGTGAGCTGATTAGGACATCATGAACAGGCTCCTCTATTTCGGGTGATGTCACATACTTCTGTAGTGTCTTTTTTCCACATTAAAATAGAAACAAGATCTCCTGAGGTCATTTCCACCCGACGCTTTGAAGATGAGCTCATGTTTATGATTTTGGCTTTGACTAAAATATACATCAGGGTGATAAAAAAACAAAGACTCCGGGATTCGGTTACAATGTAAACCGGAAAAAAATTTTTCAACCTTCATCTAAAAGACTTTTGTGGAAATGTATGTTTAGAGACTGGCCAGCAATGCTATTGGTCTGGAACTATTTAGTTATTACTTTAAAATTAACATTGTTCCTATAGCTTCTATTAGACACGTGCACCAGCAAAAAAAACTTTTAGTTTTCATTTGGATTTTGCGATATTTCGTTTTTCGGGATTCCGGCCCTAAAGTAAATTCGTTTCGGGATTCGGATTCAGCAAAGTGACATTTGAGGGGGAAAAAATGCCGCAAAATGACATCTCCTGCCGAAAGTAAACAGATGGGCGGAGCGAGCCGTGACATCAAGGCTCGCTCTGCCCATTTGACATTCTCAGTTGTCAAATGCAACATAGCATTAATGAGCTCCCGAATGCTATTTGTGAGCTGCCAAATGCCATTCGGGTGTCTGAGCCGAGGTGTCATATGAAAAGTATTATGACACCTCTGCTCATTTATAGAGACTGTCTCTCAGACAGGCAGGTATACTGGTGGCACTTTGGCCTCTTATTCACCTGCTTTGTGTTTTGTTTTTTAAACTGGAGTGTGTATAGAGCTCCATAGCTCAAGTTGAAATTTTCACACACAAGTGAATCAGAACGATAACTCCTCCACAATGGAGAATTCTGCCCAAGGTCCAAGAAGTTATCTGAAAGGCAATAACTACTGCTGTGCTGTCTGTTTAGATACCGCATAGTGCTATGGCAATCCTTTGTCGGGTGTTAAATAGTTATTTGACAATCAACATACCTCCCAACTTTGCAAGATAGCACAAAGTAAGTAGGCAAAGGACACGTCCCTGCCACGCCTTCAGTAACATGAACCATGAGGGATTATTGGTCAAAAAATGATTGGTTTAACCCAAAATAGATTTTTTTTCCATCACTGCTTTTTACCTTATTTTGCTTGGAATAATGGAATAATTTCAAGGTTTGATAAACTGTTTAGTACAGTTAAAATCTTCTCATAGCTAAATAATAAATTTTTTTAGTAGCGATCTTTACATTGGGCCAAAAAGAGGGACAACTGAGGAAGAAAGATGGACTGAGGGACTTGGTTCCCAATTAGGGAGAGTTGGTAGCTTTGGAATAATGTAGGGCTGGGGAAATTAAAGATTAATTTCTCGATTAATCGTTAAACTTTTTGATCGATTAAAATTATTTTGATCGCTAATGAAAACACTCACCTCTCCGCCGGCTTCCGGGAGTCTCGTCAGCGATCCTGTGACGTCACGGACATCGATGTCACCGGACTCCTCTCCCAAGTGGCTCCGTCGGCTAACGAAGGGAAGGGGGGAGGAGTCCGTCGATGTCCGTGATGGCTAACGAAGGGAAGGGGAGGAGTCCGGTGGTGTCGATGTCCGTGACGTCACCGGACTCCTCCCCCCTTCGTTAGCCGATGGAGCCACTTGGGCCGGTGAGTTTGCCCATGAAACTTTCTGCATGAGCGCCAGCCAAGGCATTGGCCTATACACATACAGCACAGCAATGAAGTAATAACATGAACTAGGATCACACTAATCCAGCACGTTATTATTTTGAGTTGCCCCACTCAAGCGGCGGCCATATTGAGTGGGGCACGTGAGATTAATAACGTGCTGGATTACTGTGATCCTAGTTCATTGTATGACTTCATTACTGTGCTGTATGTGTATAGGCCAATGTATTTGGATCTGTAGGTGCGTTATAATTAGTCGAAATTAATCGATTAATCAATTTACAAAGATTTCGATTAATCGAACACGAAAATTTTAATCATTACCAGCCCTAGAATAATGTAATACTGTATATAATATATATAAAACATCATTTTCCAAGCTTTTCAATGTAAAATAAAATTCACCCAAACATGAATAATTCCCCTTAAATATGAGAAAAAAATCAATGTTGTTATTTTAACAAAACTATCTAATTTAAGAAAAATGAGTCACACGGAGGTACCTCTTAGCACCGGGGTGGGGGTCACTCCGAAGGCTGTTGATAGACTCAGATGGAGGGAGAGTTTGACATTGTGAATTGACTGTAACATATAGACTAAAGCAAAAAATTATACTATAACATGCATACAGCAGTGGCATCACAAGGTGGGTGTGGCCCGTACCCGGGTGACACCATTGGAGTGTTGACACCAAAATGACTGACAGTCATTTTGGTGTCACTCCCTCTGAAAAGTCGGACCCAGACCAGACAGTATCAGGAGAGAGGAGGGGACACGGTGGCATACCTTATTCTGCTGGGTGAATGTCCACTCCTCTTTCTGCTGGCGTCCATCACCCTGATGGCCGCTGGCAGGTACCAATAGGATGGCCGCACATGCGCGATGATGTTCCGCTCCGGGTGACACCCGGCCTCGGGACGCCCCGGCATACAGTAAACCCAACAGATCCATGTGATTAAAATCTTTCATAAATTAAAAAAAAGAAACATTTTCATTGTTAAAATGAGCTAAAAAAGTGCGTCAATGAAAACATTATGTGTGAAATTCACTAACACAGGAGCAGCTCTGCATGGCAGCCAATCAGCTTCTATCGTCTGTTCGTTCAGTGAAGCTTTGACAATGAAAGCTGCAAGCTGATTGGTTCCTGTGTACAGCTGCTCTAGATTCTTTCTGTTCCAGCCTTATATATTCCCCTCTATGTCCTGTGACTATGTCTGGCCATACATGAAGAATGGTTAATAGATGATTGTTTTCTTTTTAAACAGGTGAATGTTTTTAATGACCCCATCACCCTGTAAGGCAAAACAGGAAAGGAAGAATGCGGAAGAGCCAGGGATATCGAATATCTGCTTTGGTGTTGTTGATGCTGGTCCTGGTGTTTGGAGGAGGACACTCTCAGGCACAAAGAGCTGGTACGTCACCGTAACTTGGGGGTGAAGGGTCTAGGCTCGAACGCAATGGTGAAGCTATGCTAATAGGCTTCCTGAAATGGATGAATTAAAGTGACAATAAACTCAGGAGGTAAATCTTAAAAATGCATTCAAATACCTTAACTATTAACAACAATGTATCTTATTTGTGTATCACTCGGCTGTAGATCCTCAAATCATCTCTGAATTGGTGCTGACACTGTCCTTCCTTCTGGAGGGTGGTTACTTTTGTTCCCCATGGTCCCTGTGTGTGTTGTAAAATAGTCACCGCTCCAAGCTCGCTCCCGAGATGGACTACAATCTCATGTCTGTATTGAAATTATAGTCCACGCTGGGAGTGAGCTTGGAGCGGTGACTACTTTACAACACGCACAGGGATCATGGGGAACAAAAGTAGCCCCCCTCCAGAAGGAAGGACAATATCAGCACCAATTCAGAGATGATTTGAGGATCTACAGCCGAGTGATACACAAATAAGATGCCTGAATGTATTTTTAAGATTTAACTCCTGAGTTTAGTATCACTTTAAAAGCAACTGAGCTTTCCCGGAGAAATGCTGCTCCCTTCAGTGCTGACAACTTGTAAAAGGCCTGGGCCCTTAATTATGTGATGTCTGTTGAGGGTCATAATTGGCTCATTCTCCCCTTCAGTGATGATCAAAACCTGGGCCTTTGGTCACATGACAAGCACTGGTGGTAGCCTAGAGCAACATTTTCTACAGGCAAGTATTTCAAGCGTTCTTTTGCTGTTTATTAGGGATGTGCTCAGGTCCAAACCAAAGCTTCTCTGAATCCGGAAGGAGCTGCTCCCGAACATGGAAGGAATCTCCTTCCGTGCCACCCAATCATCTCCTAGTAGGGCATTTCCTGACCAAAGGGGAGGCATGTAGTGATGTCATTGACCTTATATAGCTACATACCCATATTTGGTAAATCATATTTACCTAATAAGGCTATGTGGCCATATTAGGTAAATGACCCCGCATCTGCACCAAAGTATAAATTTTTGGAAAGAAGGGCAGGAATATTTTTTATAACCAATAACCAAAGGAACATAAATGGTCAATCAGACGTGAAGTCTAAACCTTGACTTGCATTTCAGTTAATTTAATCTAGGAGGCTCGGCATCGCATATGGGCGGTCTGCACGCAAAAACAACCTCCCTAGAAACGCCCGCTCCTCCAGGCTGACAGCCACCCATCAAACACCTTTTAATGTTTGCATAACTCCACCCAAGAGCCAGCCCAAGGCTTGCATCAGGGCTGAGGGCTTTAGAGAGGAGTACTGAGCCTGGGATGTTTTCAGGAAGCTACGTACAGCACCCTGCCGGCCCCTCCCATCAGCCGTGATCTGTCTGCATTGAATAGAGAAGGACAGAGTGTCTCCAAAATTAAGAATTTAATTTAAAAAAAATATTTTAATTAGCAAGCAGATGGGGATGGAGGGAGGACCGGGATAGGCAACATATAAGCAAGAAAAAACTTTAAAGGAGAACTATGAGGTGAGTGAAAATCACTCATCTTCATAGTTCGAGCTGACATGTGACAAGGAAGCTGTCACACGTCGGCTCAATAGATCGGGAAGTGAGCGAAGACCTACCTAGCGCTGGCTGGAGGAGGAGGAGGGGACGGGTACAGCTGGCTCTGCCTCTAGATAGGCAGAGCCAGCTGTCATTCACGCAGCTGGGTGGATCTCGACAGTAATGTCAGGATCCGTCCCGGCTGTGGCTCTCTCAGTATATAGTGAGCTGTAGCTCGTGATATACTGACTTTTGGGTCATCGGAGGAGGATAGTATATGTCCTCCCGTGACCCTTAAGAGAACTATGTGGAAGAACACTTACCCCATAGTTCTCTTTTAAGCACATGAACAGGTCAGGAATAGGTCCTGTAACCCTCAAGAGCAGGGGTGGGAAAACTCCGGCCCTCCACCTGTTGAGCAACTACAAATCCCATGAGGCATTGCAAGATTCTCATTTAACATTTTATGTAGCTGTTGGGGGAGAAGCAAAGGGTATTACTATAGAGCAGCGGTATTCCAACTCCAGCCCTTCACCTGTGGTGCAACTAACCCATGAGGCATTGCAAGACTCTGACAGCCACAGGCATGACTCCCAGAGACAGATGCATCATGGGATTTGTAGTTTCACCCTAGCTGGAGGTCTGGAGTTTGTCCATCTCTGCTCAGGGTGCTATTTGCACCATGAAAAACCATCAAAAGTCACCTCAATTTCACCTTCCCCATTGACCCAAAGACATTTCACCAAAATGTTGCCAAAATCTTCCAATTTATTTAAAAATGTTGTAAAAATAAAAAACTCCAAGTTCTTTCCTCCCATTCCTCCATAGGCCTTGTAGTCCCACGACACGTCCTTCAAAAATCCACATTAAAATTCTTCAAATTCTGCCCAGCACCGGTTTTCACAGCGCCTTTCATAATGCCCTGTTACTTATGATAGAGGTCAGGAAAAGATTTGACATCCACCAGTGACCTTTTCAATCTTCTTCTTTCTGAAAGCCGCAGACAAAGAAGGCGGCGGGACGAAACACAATGAAAAGAATCTCCAGGGTACGGGAAGGGGGGGGTGAACCTGCTTAATACATGCAAAGTGCTTTAGATGTATTTATCAAATAAAAAGATTTATGCCTGTAAAGAACTCCGAATGAACGTCTTTCAATTTTTTGGGAAAGGGGGGGGGGGAAGGGATTATTAAAATGTCAAATCGTAAGACGTAGATTAAATTTCAAACAAGGAAATTGTTGAGGGATCTGTAAGAACTCTGCTAAGCATATAACATCATTATCAGTTCAGGAAACTCGCAATCCTTTCTGCAAAAATGAGTCCTGCTCATGGCGCCACCGCCATATCAGCTAATAATTCCCAGGTTGCCAGAAAATAATTCACTGTAGGAAAAAAATATTATTAGTTACAAGACATCAGATGCATTAGACATCCGTCTAATGCATCTGCATGGGTCTGAATACGAATTTCCATTACGGCAACATGGGAGCCATATACAGTATATACAAATAATACTAAGGCTGAGGCTCCTAGACCCAAATGGTATTCGGGATCTGAATTTCTGAATTGCATTCAGGAGCTCCCAAATGCCATTTGGGTCTGGGAGCCTGAGCTTTAGTAATATATGTATATGGCTCCCAGACCCGAATGGCATTCAGGATCGGAATTTCCGAATTGCATTTGGGAGCTCCCGAATGCCATACTGGTCTGGGAGCTTCCGCTTTAGTTTTATTATCTGTATAAGGGTGTCTGTGGTATTCACAACAAATATTCGAAAACTCATCCGAAACTAACGAAAATTCGGATTTAGTCCGAATCTGAAACCGGAACCAAATTTAATTTTGGATCCGAATCTTGAAATAACGAAATATTCAAACCAAACCAAATTTTTCCGCAGCTTACATGTCTATTAGTTATTGAAGGGGTGGGCAACTCTGGTCCTCCAGCTGTGCTTTAACTACAAATACCTCTGGGAGTCATGCTTGTAACTGTCAATCTTGCAATGCCTCATGGGACTTGTAGTTTCACTGTGGTTCCTATAGAATGTTTTTGAAATGTTTCTCCTCTAACTTTTCAGGCTGTAAGAATGTCCATTACGACTTGGTCTTCATCTTGGACACATCTTCAAGTGTAGGCACTAAGGACTTTGAGAAGGTCCGCCAGTGGGTCTCTAACCTGGTGGACACTTTTGAGATTGAACCGGACAAGACTCGGGTTGGGGTAGTAAGGTACAGCGGTAAACCCTACACAGAATTCGACCTGGGAAGATATCAGACTCTTGAGGACGTGAAGGAGGCTGCCAGGAATATTAAGTACTATGGAGGAAACACGAACACCGGAGATGCTTTGAGATACATCACGACGTACAGCTTTTCCGAGGAGGCGGGTGGGCGACCCAAAGAACGTGCCATTAAAAAGGTTGCCATTTTGCTAACAGATGGCAGAAGTCAAGACCTGGTGCTGGAGCCCGCCACGGCAGCACATAAGGCTGGAATTAGGATTTTTGCTGTAGGTACTGGGGAGGCGCTCAAGGAAGAACTGGAGGAAATAGCTTCGGAGCCCAAATCAGCCCATGTTTTCCATGTCTCTGATTATAACGCCATTGATAAAATCAGAGGGATTTTGAGAAGAAGACTCTGTGAAAGTAAGTGGTTGTCATATTGCCAAGCATTTGTTATGCATTTAAGTTTGCAAATCTCCAATGGAAAGCCATATGAAGTTCATCTTACCCAATGAAAAGATTCAATTCCCAGGGTGCTCCACCTTTAAAAAAGTACTGTGGCCCAGTACTGTGATTGACAGCCTCTATTGGCCATTGAGACCGTCACAGTGCTGGGACAATAGTGGGCCAAGCTTGTACTGTTAAACTTAAAGGAGAACTATGAGGTGAGCGATTTTCACTCATCCTCATAGTTAGAGCCGACGTGTGACATTGAAACTGTCACGCATCGGCTCTATTGATCGGGAAGTGAGCAAACACATACCGTTGCTCGCTCACTTCCCGACCATCTCCCTGCAGAGAGCTGTGACTGTCAGTCACCGCTCCCCGCAGGGATTTCCCCCTCCCCTCTCCGATCCTCCAGCGTTGACTGCAGGAACGGACAGGAAGGGGGCGGGCACAGCTGGCTTTGCCACTAGATCAGTTGGGTGGATATCGACAGTATTGTCGGGATCCGTCCCAGCTGCAGTGCTCTCAGTATACAGCTCGCTATATACTGAGCTTTGGGTCAAGGGAGAATGTTAGTATATGTCCTCCCTTGACTCTTAAGAGAACTATGGGATAAAAAGGTTACCCCATAGTTTTCTTTTAAGTTACTGGCATTAGCAGAGGTCTAAAAAAAATAATTGTGCCTCAGTGCTAAAATTTAAGTGTAACTAGACCTACCAGGTTAAAACAGTTCAGTGGTCCTCCAAAACAGTTTCAAGGCACGGCAAATGGCTGGTGTCATAGCTGATCACATGTGCATCTCCATGGCAACCACAAGCCACATTGAGGCTAAGATGGCACCTTTCTTGGCTGTACAGAATAAGAGGTTACAGTTCCACTTGAAAATGTAAATGATATGCTACCAATGTACCTGGTGCATTCAATGCCTTCCCAGAGACATACATTCATGATTTCTGTAAAGCACATGTCTTCTGTACGGTAGCAGAAAGCATGGGTTTGGCAACAAAAATGCACAGGAGAAGACACTGAAGGAACAAGTCATGTTTAAAAACACTTAAGCTGGGAACATCCCATGTAATCCTTGACAGCCAGTTAGGAGCATGCAGATCTTAAAGGATGCCTATTTGATACACTGCTTTACCTGGAGCCAGGACTGAAATAAGTGGGGGGCTGGAGGGCAGCTGCCTTGAGTGCAAAGTGGTAAATGTGTGATTTATTTCATTCCGAATCAAAATTCGGAGGCATTTTCTGAAATTCGGACATTCGAACACATCCGAATTTCCAAATCCCAATGCATCCGAATGTGTCCGAATCTGAATTTCCGTTTCCGAATTTTGGATCCCGTCTGAATTTCGTTCAAAAACTAAACTGAATCGGACATGTGACTTTTCTGGACAATCAGATATGTTTTTTGGTTTAATGCATCCGAATGGGTCTGAATGCAAATTTACGTTACGGCAACATGGGAGCAACGTGCAGTATATACATATAATACTAAAGCTGAGGCTCCCACACCTGAATGGCATTCAGGATCCGAATTTCTGAATTGCATTCAGGAGTTCCCAAATGCCATTCGGGGCTGGGAGCCTCAGCTTTAGCAATATATGTATATGGTTCCCGGACCTGATTGTCATTCGTGTTCCGAATTTCCGAATTGCATTTAATAGTTCCCGAATGTCATTAGGGTCTGGGAGCCATATACATATATTACTAAAGCTGAGGCTCCCAGCCCCGAATGGCATTTGGGAGCTCCCAAATGCATTTCGGAAATTCGGATCATGAATTCCATTCGGGTCTGGGAGATTCAGCTTTAGTATTAATATCTGTATATGGTTTTCTGTGGTATTCGCAACGAATATTCGTAAACTCATCCGAATCTAACGAAAATTTGGATTTCGTCCGAATCCGAAACCCGAACCGAATTGAATTTCGGATATGAATCCCAAAATAACAAAATATCCAAACCAAATTTTTCCACAGCTTACATGTCTAGGCGGCATCCTCAGGTGCAATGTTTTCAAAGGGGGGGTAACCAAATTGCAAACTGTGCCCTCCTCATCATATGCATACCCCTGCCTTTAGTTTTGCCTCTAGCCGATCCTGTACTTTGAGCAATCAGCACAAGGAGACAATGCATTGAGTTCTGTGAATGGAGGAAGAGCAGTTGCATAACAGAATCTCCACCGTGACAGGATCGAGAGGTGAGCGAACGCCGGTATGTGTTCGCTCACCTCCCGATCTACTGAGCCGACCTGTGACAGTCTCATTGTCACAGGTCGGCTAGAACTATGAGGTGAGTGAAAAGCACTCATCTCATAGTTCTCCTTTAAGCATGTCTGTGGTTGGTGGTGCATTCCCCTCCTGCCCCCCCCCCCCCAAAAAAATGTGTAACGTCAGCTTTAATTTTGTTTCTTGAATCCCGCTCTACAAGCCCTAACGCTGCCCTGATAATCCGTCACCACATTTCACAGGTGGCATCAGCTTTTTTTATGCTAATGGTTTTCATAAAGCCGCTTTTTTAGTTTGAGTCGGCCTGCTCTTTGCCCTCCGTTAATGTGTTGGAGGTGGCGCTGACAATGTTGGGTCGGAGGGTCAATCAATTATCTGTGTGAATCTCCGGGCAACCCTACAATCAACTGCAACACACCGGGCCACAAATTCAATTAGAGGGTCAGCTCCCGGAGACCTCCGACCCCCATCGGGCCCGTACACAAAAAAAGAGGAATCCGTTACCAGAGCTGCTGATAATCATTACAAAATTGAAACGCAAATGAGGTTCTTTCATAGGATATTATTTGAGGGCTGAACTTCACGTCCCAGTTTATTCCTCGGCTCGTATCTTGTTATTCAATGAAATCCAATTTTCTAGGAACAAGCTGTGATGATATGTGCGTCCTGAGATAGGACGGCGAGATATCTTTATTTCCAAGTGAGAATTTTGTCTGGGAGTTGTTGTTTTTAACAGCTGGTAAAAAATTGTGACAGAATGATAAAAAAAAGTTGATTTATAGTTATTTTCAATTACTGCTACAGTTGAGTTATATAAAAAATTTTCAATTGGTAGAAGTTTATAAGGACATAGTCCATTCATCTTTCCCTTCCCCCCTCCGTCCGTTCATGTGTTCGCCTGTTCATCACTCTATCCATCTACCCAGAGGTGTCCCTAGGGCAGAACTGTAGTAAGCTCCTTTTGCACCTGAGGCAAGATCAAAAAATTGTGCCCCCCACCCGATGCCGTGCACGTGTAGCGTCATGTGACGTCATGCACCCCGCATCGAGGATGTGTTTTTTTGTATTATTTTGTATTATTTTTTTTCATTTTTATTTTTTTTACTGTTGGGGAGCTTCTGGGAAATATCAGGGGTCTTAACAGACTCCTGACATTTCCTTTTTGAAATAGAAAAAGAAATTGAGGACACAGAGTCCTCGATCTCTTTTTACGCAGCCTCAGCACTCAATGAATGTAAAGCACTCAGTACAGAGTCTTCCCATTAATTAAAAAACTGGTGATAGTAAAATATTTGCTATCAATCAGTTTATGAATGGGGAGAAGCATCTATAGTGAGTGCTACTACCCATGCAGAAACTCATGAATGAACAGGAAGTGATGTAAAGCACTTCCTGTTCATTCATAACCTGGGACACATAGTTCTATACTACTAGGGTGGTACAAGGGGGGTGCTGGCAGTGCACAACAAGATTGGGGAGGGTTTTTGTTGGCAGTGCTTGTTGAGACCGGAGAAGGGGAGGTTTGTGGGATTCTGATGGTGAACGATGAGACTGGGCGAAGGGGTGTATGTTGATGGTGCATGGGGGTGGGGATGTTACCTCTAGCCTTCCACCCAGCTCACTGACCTCATTGGTTGCCTGAAGCTGGGCAGGACGCCATCCAGAGCATCACAGGTTGCCTTGACCTCTTAGCAAGCTGGAACGCTCTCCCAGGAAAATGGCAGGAAGGCACAAATGCCCCCCTACATGACCCAATGAGATGCCACCTGAGACCGATAGTCCTTGTGCAGACGTAGTTGGATTTTAATTAGGCAAAATTATTTTGCTTTCCCTAGTTCAGAAGTCGGAGCCAGGACACAATAAAACAGGACAAAGGTTCTGGACCAGGGATGGGCAGCACCGGCCCTCCAGATGTGCTTTATCTACAAATCCCAACATGCTTCTGTCTTTTGGGGTCAGGCCTGTAACTGTCAGTCTTGCAATGCCTCGTAGGACTTGCAGTTCCACAACAGCTGGGTGGCCAGAGTTACCCACCCCTGCTTTAGACTCTAGGGTCCTGAAGAGGAATTCCCCTCACTTTCCTCTAACTTTCTGTTGTGTCTCTGAGAGAGCGTGACAACCCAATGTCATCATCTGTAAATCAGATTATAATTAAAAACAGCTGCACACATTAATTAACCCCTTTCTTCCAGCTCCTGCCGGCCCTTTAAGGGTTTTTGTAATGTCAGAGGCACTTCCTGGGCTTTCCATTCTTGTGACTGGCTGTCAAAGAGGTCACATGCTCAGGAGCCCACCATGGGCAGTGGTCACATGCTCAGGAGCCCATCTTACCACCTCCTTACTGTTGGGGGCAGTGCGGCAGCATGGTGTTAAAGCCTTCCGCCATGTTGCCTGTGTTGGAACTCCTGTATTGGAAGTGACAGCTTTAATAAAGAGAACCTGTCACCTCCAAATGCTATCACGCAGGAGCTTGTTATCTCCTGAGATAAAGATAAATAAAAAAATAGAAAAGTAAAAATAAAAAATGTTAGAAGAATATAGAAAAATAAAAATAAAACTAACCCTGCTACCCCCTGCCATTTGGTTGCCATTCTTCATTGGGGTGGGGGGGTTTGGCGGAGAAGGGGGCACCTGGCCTTGGGGCAGCAGAGAGAGTAAATCCGGCCTTGTGCATACTGGCGGCAACAGGTAAATAACATATGTGCCATTCATCTGCTCTATAACAAAGCCTTTAATGGATTCAAATGAAAAAAAGACACAAAACAAATTGGATAGCAACAAAAATAGCAAATAGGTGGTGACATTTCCGCAAGCATTGTGCGTTAGTGGATTGACTGCATTGTGCATAATGGCTACTATTGTATTGTATTGTAATGTCTTCCTTATATTGTAAAGCTATATGAATCCTGTATAATAATAATAATAATAATACTATGGTGTCTGCGACCAGAAAAGCGCGGTGCTTCATTTCCTGCTGCAGTTGCAGAACTCTATTTTCTTTCGGCTAGTTTATTTCTAAACCAAAAAAAAAAATCAGTTGGAGGTAAACTTTTTTTTTGGCTTGAATACTATTTCTCGAGTCTTTTGCCCGGAGTTCTTCTTTAAGCCCCCCCAGCAGGCAGCTGTCTGGTTAACACGAGCCTCATAAATCTCCGGTGGAATGTGGCCGGTCATAAATCAGCCTGTAACACACAGGAGCTTCCCAAATGGGACGTCTAACTATACTCAGGAATGTAAACGTGATTGTTATGTATAAATATCCGTCATGGGCAGCCTGAGAGGTGACAGCTCGGCTGTACTGCTCAGTGCCAACCGGGAACATTCCCTGCGACCATCTCATTCCCGCTTCACAACTCAAATCCCCCCTGGAAATTATACATTATAAATGCTCGACTGCAGGCGAGACGCTAAATACGCCATTTAAATACATATACAGGGGGGGCTGTTTTACCTGCCAGAGCATTTTTAATTCTGTCTAGCCAGGAACCTCTGCCAGATACACAACCAGGTCCCTGAGCTACATTGTAGAAGCAGCAGCATAGCTTGGTCACCCCCCCCCCCTATAGTGACCATTTGCATCGGCCCTGCTTCCTACAGCGTGGCGCGATGACATCACAGAGAGCTTTTCTTTCATCCTAATCACAAGCCTAGCTTCAGCTATACCAAGCCAAACCCCACCCACTGTTTCCCACTGGCATGTTCCAGTCAATCAGCCTATTGCAAGGCATCACGGGAGATGTAGTTTTGTTGGAAACCCGGAGAGCAGAAGATATGACTGCATGTGCCCTCCCAGAATGCCCTACGGGCTTGGGCCCGCCTTAACGGTAATGGGGACCCTTTCGTTCCCGGGCCAGCTTTCGTTCCCCATGTGCATCAATGAGCCTTGGCTGCCAATGACTCTATCACCAGTTCACTGGTTTTCCTTCCTTGAACCATTTTTGGTAGGTCCTGACCACAGCAGACCGGGAACATCCCACAAGAGCTGCAGTTTTGGAGTTGCTCTGACCCAGTTGTCTACACATCACAATGTGACAATTGTCACTCAAATCCTTACACTTGCCCGTTTTTTTCTGCTTCCAACACAACAACTTCTGGGACAATATGTTCACTTGCTGCCTAATATATCCCTCCCACTTCCAGGCGCCATTGTAACCAGATAATCAATGTTATTCACTTCACCTCTCAGTGGTCATAATGTTATGGCTGATCGATGCAATTGGTAATATTTTCATGTTCTGTTTGTTTCATTTGCAACTCCACTTCCTTCTAAAATGATTTATAGGACTTGACAAGCCATCAGGTCACGTCGGGTGTTTACTATAAGGGAACCTTCATGTCGCAAGGTTTCAGGCAGCCTGAGCTATTAACAGCTTTAGGGACTTGCTAGAGCCAGGCTGCTAAACTTTATTTTGGAAGGCACCACTGAGTCCCGGTTCTTGCCACTGCCAGCGGTGTCCGGTTACGTCCGGCTCATTGGAGCGCGGTCGCCTGTATTTATGAGCGCAGAATGCCAGCGATTCCTGCAGATTACTTTCAGCCTGGGACAAAAAAAAAGGAAGTATTATAGGAAGAGAAGCTGAGGGTCAGTTCGATCTCGGATCCCTTTCATCTAGGAAACGCATGGTTCGAAAAATAACAGCGCAGATTAAAATATTATACATAAATAAACGGCGATTGTCTAAGGTTTCAGAGAGCTGTTTATAACAAGGGGACCATTCATGCGCTATTACTGGAAAGGAAAAATGAAGGCTGATCGGTAGATTACAGAAAAAATGGGGTTGACCCAGCAGGACAAGCTTAAAGGGACAGTGGTTTACAGGGATGTAACTAGAAATTTACAGGCCCCCATAGCAAAATGTTTATGTGCCCCCTTCCCCCAAACCGCCCCCCCACATCAAAAAAAGTACCTACCTCCAGAACACATTCCCGTTCCTTCCCCTTTTCAGCTTTGCTCCTGCTGGCTCTGAGTTGAAGAACAGATCACTCCACCGCTCACTGCTTCAGAGTCCACCATAGACCCCACACAGCCCACCTGAGGCCCTGCAAAGCCCACCATAGGCCCCGCACAGTTCACAATAGACCCTGCAGAGCCCACTGGAGACCCTGCACATATCAGAGACCCTGCATAGCCCAATGAGACCCCGCACAGGCCACCTGAGAGTGTCCCAGCAGAGGCCACCATAGACTCTCTATGGTTTGCTCTGCAGGGTCTCAGGTGGGCTGGATTCCCCTTTCCCTGCACTTCTCTTACCTGTCAGCCCTGAGTCGCTCGCTGCTGGGCCCGGCCACCTCCGCCGCAACCACTGTGCTCCAGCCTCCTCCTCCACTACGGCCGGGCCCTGGTCTCCTGACCGGGCCCCTCTCTGCCCCGTGCTCCATAGCAACTGTGCGGGTCACTATGGTGGTAGTTACGCCATTGGTAGTTTAGTATATATTTTCTTTTTATGTTTATTATTGCCACAACTTAAACAAAAAAGAAAATAACCTGTGTTTCCTCCTTTTCTTGAATATAAAATTTTATAAAAATATTATGAAGTCTTCTATGTATTCCTTCATGTCTACTGTATGAAGCAGATTGTTAACAGAGTTCAATAGCTTAAAACACACAAGTGAGTAAGTCATCACATAGTCTTGTCCTGCATCGGATGGCTCAGTTATGGTTTCAATCAGACAAAGCCAGTTTTAAAGTAGGCACTACCTGTTGTGCTCCCTTTTTGTAAACAATAGGGGGTGGAGCAAGGGGGCTGTGGCTTGATAGCATTTGAATTAAGTTCTTATGCCAGTAAAGTGAATATGACATTTTAGGGTAAATGTCTTACCAAAGCCTCAGATTGAGCAATCCAAAAAGCACCCTATGCTAGACCTTTATTTTAGAAAGGAAATAAAATATAACAAATAAGAGACAGAAAATCCATATAAAACACTACACATGCCCATTAATCTGTGAATCTATACTATGGAAACGGGGGCGTAACCACAGATCATGTGACCCCATAGAAAAATGTTGATCTGTCAGGTAGCAGGAGAGCTGCCTGTATAGCAACCTCTGCAATCCCTATTGTGGCCCCCTTCCACCCCTAGGCCCCATAGCAGCCGCATGGGCTGCTATAGCTATTGTTACGCCTCTCAATTCTCAATTATTGTTACGCTGTTCTCTTTAAAGTCTAATTCCTCCACATTCTTACCATGTTTAATGTTACATCCATACTTGGTTTGGTTTCTGAGCCTATCAGCAGAGCGTGGAGATTTTGCACTTATTTTATTCACCTTCCATTTTTTTATTATTATTTATTCAGCTATTTAAAAACTCTTTCCTATAACAATATGTTTGTTCTGTCGTTGGAAGCCCCTCCCGCTCCTACATCCGATAAAGTTCTTCACCTGTCTTAACAAGCGTACATTTTAATTCACTGACAATGGAAACGAGAAGACAAAGACACGGGTGGTAACAGATGATTCGGCATTGATGCCAGCTGCTCTTGCTCACACCTTTAAGTGTATCAGAGACAATGAGAACTCCTGTCATCGCCTTTGCCATACGCCGTCAGGGGCGAGCGTGCTCCACTTAACTCAACATCTCTGACTTTTTGTTATCTTTTCATAAGCTGGAGATGAAAAGTAAAATCCCCAATAATCCTTTTTCTCCTTTCGTCATATCGTGGCAGGCAGCTGCGAGTTCTGTACCAGCCGCCCAATTACAGGCACTTTATAATGTGATAATGCGGCTGCCCAAGCGATACCCGCCGATTGGGTAATCTCTCTGTAAAGTGTTTAAACACTCTGGTTTGTTACCAGTCTAGACAGATTGATTGCACTGAAGTGATGTGGCTTTGACATAGAGAACGCAAAGCTCAAACATCTCTTAACGCCTCGGATATTACATGGTACTTGAAAATGACAGCCCTTCCTAAAGCGTAATCCCGCCAATGACCATCCTGGAAAAAATGCTGTATATACCTCAAAATCCTGAACGTTGTAAAGGTGGAACTGCAGACCAAACATTTTTCAATTTGGATAGGGTAGGGAAGGGTTAGTGTCCCTGCCCCTTGTTTAATCTTTCTGCATCCCAATCATAGGGCCCTACAATAAGCTGGAGTGTCCTTAGTCTAAATTTCATGTGTGCAGCTATAGGCTGAAACCAGCCTGAGCTTTGTTTGTGTTATCTGGGATCATTAGGTTTCCCCTAAGCCCAAGGACATTGTTTGCTTCTGCCTGCTACTAGTGAGGGATCTTGCAAATAAGAAGATACAATGTATTCGGTTAGTCTGTGTTGGCCAATCACTGACGGGTTTAAGCCAGTGATATGAGCTGGGGAAGACAATACATTCTTGGAGAGAACATCCAGAAGGGTCCTTCCTTCCTAGGCTCTGCTTGGAAAGCATGTGAATCCATAGGTTCTTGCCTCCTGGGTCTGCAGCCTGATGAGGGTTTAACTCCACAGAAGCCCAGTATTTGCTTCCCAAGTTCTTTGCTAAGGGGGGGAAACAAGCTGAGGAAGAGTTCTGTTCAGATGGTTGCCCATCTGGGTCTAAAGATCAACAGCTGGTCTGTGAGAGAGGTCTGAAGAATCCTAACTTGGTCTATAGCAGAGGCCGAAGATAATTTAAGGTAACCAGCCATCTGGGCCCACAGAGGTCACATTAGCCAGTGGAAGAGGCATAGAAAAATACTACTTAGCCGAAGGAATTTTTGCTGCTGTTTTTGAGTATCGTGCACCCCTAAACCTCTCTCCCTAAACAACTGAGCCAGCCCGTTTTGCAAAAGAGGATTAGAGGCCTTGGAGATTTGAGGGTCTAGTAAATCTACAGGGTAGGTCACTAGTAAGAAATGTAAGTGAGCCCTTGAAATCCAGCAGCTCCTTCTGGGGTCACTGCTACACAATTGAGCTATTTTACATACTTCCTGTGTGGTCACTAAGAAAGGAAGTGAGGGGACAGAGATGGCAAAAAAAAACTGAACACTACCACACTCTATTCAAAACTAAAAGCTAAATAAGGATATTGGCTGCAGTTTGACTTTTAACTATTACAATGTTCTCTTACATTTCCCCACTGCTCAAAATATTCTACTAATAGTCTAGTGCCCTTCAAATCTTAGGGGGATAGGCTTCTTTAAAAATGTACCATACAATGAATACCTGAGGATTATGAATATGAGACCAGTTTGAGTCAGGACTGAGTGGTAGCCTGGCTGAGTAGAGTCTGTCCGCTTGGTGATTAGAAAGGTTCTCCTGGGTGCAGTGGTGTATTTTGGTTTGTGCTGCTCTAGGCAAGACTAAACTCGGGAACCCTCCCATCTAAATTTGACCCATCCTGTCCTGTTTAAGACATTTGGCGTAACTGGTCAGTCGCTGGATACAGCGCGTGCACTCTATACAGTTTCTGACAGGTTGCACTATTAGCACTGCAGAATACCACCAGCTAGGACTAAAGATTCCAGCAATACATTATACAGCAATGCAGAATAATATGAAGCTACATACTCTGTGTTGCTCCATAGTGGCAGTCTGATGTCTCCAGGGTCTCAGGTGGGCTGTGCGGGCTGTTTGAGCTCTCAGGCGGGCTGCGTGGGCTCTCAGGTGGGCTGTGTGAGGTACAATGAGGCTGTCCGGGTTCTCAGGAGGGCTGTATGGGGTCTCAGGTGGGCTGTGCAGGGACTCACATGGGCTGTACGGGCTCTCAGGTGGGATGTGCAGGCTCTCATGGGGGCAGTACAGGGTCCCAGATGGGCTGTGCAGGGTCCCAGGTGGTTGTGCGGGGTCCTATGTGGGCTGTGCGGGGTTTCAGGTGGGTGTGCGGGGCCTTTTCAGAAGTCCAGATGGTCTTGTGGCAGGGTTCCACAGGAAGGAGGAGACATGCGGCCGGCACGGTAAGCAGGTGCCGCGAGGTACCCAAAAGGCTGCCGTGAGGTCCCCTGCAAGCATGTATCGGCACTTAGTATGGGGACATTTTCACGAGTTCGAGTACTCGTAGAAATGACCAGTTTCGGCACCTGTATCGGTGCTGATACTGGTAATGGCTGGTGAGGCTCTGCCTCCCTTTTTTTAGTGGAGGTGTTTTTTTCCACCCCCCTGGAAAGCGCCGCCCAAAACAAATCCCTTGTTTGCTTTGTGGCAGATACACCCCTGCCTGGATGTGTGTGCATGGCAGTCAGGGCCCACATGTCTCATGGCCTCAAGATGTTTGGTGGGACTCCACCTGCAGGGGTGTACCCACGATTTAGTAATTTCTGGGTCCTTATCCCCGGATTCTGATATGTAGAGTCTCTAGTCTGGGAGTTTCTACAGAATACAGTTGTAATGCAGGCAGTGAGAAGCTCTATGCTATGCTGAGCACCACATGTACTATTTAGCCAGCCAGCCTGTGATGTGGATACAAAGTATCAGAGGTGATCCTGGCTATGGATGTTCAGCAGTCTGCAGATGATCACTGGTTCAGGAATGCTCCTCAGTGAGGAGGCAGATGAAAAGTAATGGACGACCCCAGGATCAGGGGTCTTGTATGCAGCCAGTCTATCCCCTCCTTCCTAATTATCCGGCTGTAAATTTTACAGATCCCTGTGGAAGTGGCTCAGACTCCTGTGTAATGTGAGCAGACTGCAATGAGTCCCAAGCACTGAGCCCTGAGGAAACTTTGTATTAGCAACCTTGGGAGCACTGCCTAGACAAAGACAGACAGACAGATTGTAGATAGACGGATGGATAGATAGATAGATAGATAGATAGATAGATAGATAGATAGATAGATAGATAGATAGATAGATAGATAGATAGATTCACTCATAGAGAGAAAAAGACAGACAAACAGACTCACTCATAGAGAGAGAAAGACAGATTCAGAGAGAGAGAGAGCAAGAAAGACAGACAGACTCACTCATAGAGAGAGAAAGACAGACAGACTCACTCATAGAGAGAGAAAGACAGATTCAGAGAGAGAGAGAGCAAGAAAGACAGACAGACTCACTCATAGAGAGAGAAAGACAGACAGACTCACTCATAGAGAGAGAAAGACAGACAGACAGACAGACAGACTCACTCATTGAGAGAGAAAGACAGACAGACAGACTCACTTATATAGAGAGAGAGAGAGAAAGACAGACAGACAGACTCACTCAGAGAAAGACAGACAGGCAGACTCACTCATAAAGAGAGAAAGACAGACTCACTCATAGAGAGAGAAAGACAGACAGACTCACTCACTCACTCATAGAGAGAGAGAAAGACAGACCGATAGATACATAAATAGATTTATATTCATATATGGATACAATGATAGACTAGGAAGGTGGATAGGACCTATAGGTAGATGTATAAATAGTTACATAGAGAACGCTGCTTTATAAACAAGGACAGAGAAATAGAAAATGACATTTGCTGAATATAATTGGATAATATAGATAATAATGAGAATAATTCCCTTTTATTTTATGTAATTTAAGATGACTGTTCACTCTTCCTCTTTGTAATGTTATAGTTGTAGCCAGTGGAGACTGTTTTCCACGTTTGCCTGGAGTTCTGCTTTAACCTGTCCCCAGCAGTGTGAAGTGTCAGCTCGGTTGGTTCGGTCTCCCCGGATTGCACAATCTGGTTCGGGTTCTCACTCTTTTTTGCACCTGTGCCTAAATCTCACTTTTCACATAAACTTCTGATAAAAGGGAAACCAATCCCCTTCCATCCCTATTCTCAGGCTAAAAATATTGGAGTGTAAGCGAGCCGTGTCCCTCCGACGGGGCAGAGTCGCTGTGGTTTGTGACGGGGTTATTTATATGGGAAATTATAGTTCTAGTGTTACACGTCTCACGGATTGTACACAGCAGAACTTTCTTGGCACAGAAACTTTTCTGCAGCTGAAGACGGGAAGCTGAAAATCTAAACAGCGAGGAAAAAAAAATTAAAAAATGTGATTCGCTTTCAAGCAAAGTTTCACCTCCTAACCTCGGCTACAAGACCTTGGGGCATGTTCATTGATAGTTCAGTCCCTAATGCAAGATTTATCGTTCTGTCTCCTGAAAGAGGAGAAAGGTTTACCTGGAAGGGATGTCTGGTAGGCAATGGGTTTAGAAAGGCTGAAGTTTAATCTGCTTATAATTTGCCTCCCCTGGTTCCTCTTTTTCCTCCTCACCAACACGGCAATGGCATTTTTAAATAAAACCTTTCCGTTTTCATTACATACTTTATTTTAGAGCCGGTGATGTCATAACTCTGGTCGCTGTGCTTCCCTATGCAATGCAGGCTGTGGCTGGTTGATGCGGCTGTACATAGCTTTCACAAAACATCACAGCACCCTGCTCCAGTACGCCTAGTGCAAACAGTGGGCTGGCTATTGGGATTAGTTATGCAAATATCAAATGTCTTATTCGGGGTCATAATTACTGATCACAGGGGCCCATAGCAAAAATGTGACTGTGGCCTCCCTGACGTTCTCTCCCTGAGCTGTGAGTAACAATGCCAAGATCCCATATACTCCTCTTGTGCATCTGAAAGTGTCTACACATTGTAGACTTTACAGGGGATTAGAGTTGTCATCAACTGCAACCACTCCAACCCTTAATGATACAGTACTGTATTATCTTCACATGTTCTATATTTCATTTGACTCAACAACCTGTTGCTGCCCCTTTCCACCCCCAGGCCCCATAGCAGCCACCTGAGCTACTATGCAGTGCCGGATTTACTCTCTCTGCTGCCCCAAGACCAAGTTCCTCAATGCGCCCCCCTCCCGGCCAAACCCCCCCCCCCTTAATGGAGAATGGCAACCAGATGGCAGGGGCGGCAGTTTTAGTGTTAATTTTTTCTTTATTTATTTAACTTTTTTTATCGCTTTTTTTTTTTTTTTACTTAACTTTATTGCTATCACACAGGAGCTAACATGCTCCTGTGTGATAGTACTTGGAGGTGACAGGTTCTCTTTGTTGAACTGGTCACTTCAATACAGTAGTTCTAGGACAGCACTGTTGGCTCCCCTGTGACAGCTGAGATTGGAAGGCTGCGAGTGCAGCTCTCCCCTCTCACTGTTTACACGGAGCAGAGCGGAGAACGGACGTTCTCTGCTCTGGTCTCCGCTCTCCATACTGAAGATCTCCGGAAAGAGGCGGCCAGCGAAGAGAGAGGTAGGCGCGGGGGGGGGGGTGGGCGGCGGGGGGAGGATGGACCTGCAGTCTCATTACAAGTGATATTGGCGAAATGTAGAAAATAGCTACCCCCTGATGCCCGCAACTACATGTCCTGGGCGTTGGGGGGATTCCACACCCCTGCCGCCCCTCTGCACACTGGGGCGGCCTTGTGGCTGGGCCTCGGTGGCCTTGTGGCAAATCCAGCCCTGCTACTATGGCTATAGTTATGCCACTGGTCTTATGAGTAAATGCCAATCTAGACAGGTAGGTGTGGCTGGGAAAACTTTTTTTGTATGGTGACCGCCCTAGGTGACACCCACATGTGATGCTGAGCCTCCGTGATTAACAGAACTGGAAACCAATGCATGAAAGGGGCGGGAGCCAGGGACAGTCAGGCTAAAGAGGAAAACGCTAGATGATGCTGGATGTCCTCCAGCCAGGAAATGAGGCGGGCTCTATCTGACTTGCTGCAGCTTATAATGCACATTGTGAGAAGGTCAGAGTGTGCAGTAGAATAGGTGTAAGCAACTTCAATTAAGAAGAGGAGGCGGTACAGCTGTGCAGCCTGGAGTTCAGCTTAAGGGCCCATTCACACCACATCCAGATCATCTCCAGACCAGACCAGATTGTTTCTGGACCCAAAATGCATCCTAATGTATCCCTATGCTATTTCTGGCCTCTGTTCACACCAGCACAGTCCGTTCCAGACCAGACCAGAAAAATACTGCATGTCCCATTTTGTCTGGTCTGGAATGCACTGGAACTGCGGCAGGTTTTCCGGACCAGATCTGGTCCGGAAAATGGTGTGAACCTGCCCTAAAAGTGAACATGTGCTTTGGCCATTCAGGGAGGGAAGGGGAGGGTAAGTGGTATATAATTTCCATGCACTACTCTGCTAGCCCACTGGAGCTCACTGCAATTGCTCTGTAAGGTTGAACTCAGCATTGTGATGGAGCTTACACAATGCTAAGGACCCTCCTCCCCATCTGAAGGTGACATCACTTTGGGCCAAAGGCAAGCCATGTATGTGCCAAGTGCTGCATTGTTGTCAGGCAGGAGAGGGAGTCACATGATCTTCTCCGGCTCTGGAAGGCCAACAAGGAAATAAGTGGTAGGTAAATATAGACCCTCTAAAGAGGTCTAAAGAGCACCTGCTTCCTTGCTGTGAATGACCAAGGAACAAGACTTGACCTGCACATTTTACCCACTATAACAGCTCAACCATTCCCGTTCTGGATTGGGCACACTTTTAATTACTTTTCATTAAAGTTGCAGATTAAAATCAAGTCTTTTAAATTAAAGGAGAACTATGAGGGGGGGAGGGGGAGTGCTTTTCACTCACCTCATAGTTCAAGCCGACCTGTGACAATGAGACTGTCACAGGTCGGCTCAGTAGATCGGGAGGTGAGCGAACACATACCGGCGTTCGCACACCTCTCGATCCTGTCACGGCTCTCTGCCGTGACAGGGGAGGGGCTGAATTCCCCCCTCCCCGCTCCGATCCGCCAGCGCTGACTGGCGGAACGGACGGGGGAGGGGGCGGGTACAGCTGGCTCTGCCTTTAGATGGGCAGAGCCAGCTGTCAGTCACGCAGCTGGGCGAATCCCGGCACAATTGTCAGGATCCGCTTCAGCAGCGGCGTCTCAGTATACAGCGAGCTACAGCTCACGGTATACTGAGCTTAGGGTAACGGGAGGATGCTAGTTTGTGTCCTCCCGTTACCCTAAGGAGAACTATGGGGTAAAGACTTAACCCCATAGTTCTCCTTTAAGTTTGCCTGTGAAATCCAAAATGAGATTTTGGTGATCGGGTTTTCATCTACTGTAAGAATATGAAGATTCACCTTGTAGTCTTGTGACTTTCATCAGTTCACTCCGCCTTCAGGCTTGAACATTTATATTGTCACGGAATTCCTTGGTGAATCCTAATCTCATAATATGTTATTGCTGGAAGAACGTTATTAATCATAATATCAGTGAAATTAAAGAACACTCAGGGAAGTATAGGGGGCTGTGGGAGGTTGGAGCGATGTGTTAATTATTATGTTTGCCGCCGTGGTGTCCTCGTGAGATATGGAACTTATAGCTCCTGATTGGTCAAGCTGCAATGATTAAAGCCCCAAATGCAAATGCATAAAAACACAGTGGGCATGGAGTACTCACTCTCTGGATCCTCCAGTACTGCTCCACTCATCCCCCTCTATGGTCCAGCGCTAGTCCACTTCTGGGTTGAATGACACTTGACTTTCAACCCACTTCCTCTGAGCTTAGTGTGTCAAGTAACCTCCCCCTGGGTATTATCAAGCTACCCTGGCCTCACAAGAGACTACTGCAGAAAATGGCTCCATTTCATATTCTCTGCAGTATTCATGACCTGCACACTGTCAGAGGAGGACGTGGAACCATGACATCATGTGACCCTACCAAAGACCGTTTTTAAAAAAAGTGTCACTTTTTAAGGGCTTCTGTGTCCACTTTTATTAACTTACAACTCAAAAGAAAAGTGCACACAGGTTTCCCTCGCAGGGGTTTTTAAACATTAAAGGAGAACTATGAGGCGAGTGACAATCACTCA
Source organism: Nanorana parkeri (assembly GCF_000935625.1). NCBI lineage: Eukaryota > Metazoa > Chordata > Amphibia > Anura > Dicroglossidae > Nanorana > Nanorana parkeri. The sequence continues at coordinate 653,874 of NW_017306861.1, read as the reverse complement.
GCCTCATAATCTGAGCCGACCTGTGGCAATGAAACTGTCACAGGTCGGCTCAGTAGATCGGGAAGTGAGGGAACACATACCGGCGCTCGCTCACTTCTCAATCTATTCCTGCAGAGAGCCGTGACTGTCACTCACGGCTTCCTGTAGGGATTCCCCCCCTTTCCCGCTCTGATCCTCCAGCGATGACTAGCGGAACAGACGGGGGAGGGGGCGGGCACAGCTGGCTCTGCCTCTGGATAGGCAGAGCCAGCTGTCAATCCCGCAGCTAGGAGGATCCAGACAGAATTGTCGGGATCCGTTCCGGCTGCGGCGTCTCAGTAGCTTGCGGTATACTGAGCTTTGGGTCACGGGAGAATGCTAATTTGTGTTCTCCCTTGACCCTTAGGAGAACTATGGGGAAAAGCCCTAACCCCATAGTTCTCCTTTAAGTACCGTTTTATGTCATCAAACAAACATTTTTCAGTCTCACCAACTTCAGGTGGTTCCTTTAACCAAAACTTCTGGCCACTCAGGCTTGTCTTTTGCCATATAGGCGATCTGCTCCCCAGTCCACCAGACACACAGTCTGGTTCTAGGGTGGGGCCCCTTTCTTAGGAGGCTTGGAGTACTTGTAGAGGCCCTAACAAGCAAACTAGCTTCAGCTGGGCTTGTTACCTCCAAACCTCCAGCCCTCTCAGCACTTCCCCCTAGAGGACAACCTTTGGTATAATGCCTGAAACTGGCATATACATCTCTGCCATCCTGTCTAGACCCGACATTTTTATCAGCCTGCTGCCACAGTACACATAGGTATGTATATACATCTAAGCAACTGTTGACCGATAGTCTCACCAGGGTTGGAGTGCAATTTGGTGAGGTCACTAATGTGCAGCTCACTGTTCTCCTTTGGCAGCCCTGTCCCTACCAAGATGGCTGGAGTGTGATCTTGTGATATCACTACTGTACTGTTCTCCTTGCAGGAGGTTCTTACATGAGGAAGCAAAGCCCTGACTCTACAGTGGTGGCTAGAGTACAATTTGGTGATCTTACTACTGTGCTACTCACTGTACACTGTGGTGCAGGCTCTCACATGAGAAACAGAGCCCTGCCTCTACCAAGATGGCTGGAGTGCAATTTGGTGAGGTCGCTACTGTGCTATTGACTATTCTCCTTGATGGAGGCTCTGACATGAGGAAGCAAAGCCCTGCCTCTACCAAGATGACTGGATTACAATTTGGTGATCTCACTACAGTGCTATTCACTGTTCTCCTTGATTTAAGTTCTGACATTAGGAAGCATAGCTCCGCCTCTAGCAAGATTGCTAGAGTGCAATTGGTTCATCTCAGCACTGTGTTCACTGTGCTCCTTTCTGGAGGCTCTGACATGAGAAAGCAAAGCCCTGCCTCTTCCAAGATGGCTGGAATGCGTTTTAGTGATTTCACTACTGTTCTGCTCACTGTTCTCCTTGCTGGGGGTTCTTACACGAGGAAGCAAAGCCCTGCCTCTACCAAGATGGCCGCCTCTACGCAGAAACCCAGTGCAGAACAAGGCATGGTAAGCCAGTAATTGGGACAGACCAGCTGCAGGGAGGACAAGGCAATACTAAAGACCAGTCCTTCAAGCTTTTTTTGAGCACAGCTTCCAGGGTAGGGGTCTCCTTAAGTGCTACTGCTGCTTGATGAGTCGAGGTCATAGAGAATAAGAGATTTTTGGGTGTACAATACAATCTCAGTCAGCACACAGATGTGTAAAACACAAGTATGTTCACAGAGTAGAGATCCAAAAAAAGAAAAGAAAGCCTTCCTCGGAGAACCGCAGGCATGCTCTAGCAGTGTGTAGTTAGAAGGTACGTTTTCTGGTTGGGGTTTGTGGAGACACAATTGCAGGTTTGCTCAGTTGTTCCTCCTCTTGAAGATGTTTTCACTCGCCGAGTTTCAGGATGAAGTTAGAGGCAGGAAATGTCTGAGGAGGAGATAATACAGATTACTCTGCGGCTATAGTATTGTTGTCCAAAGTTGATTCTACTCTCTGAAGCTGAACTCAAATAAAAAACACACATCAATGCAGGTCTGTAATCATTCATACATCATTAAATGTATTTTTCTTTAAATACAAGCAGTGTAAGTACCTGAATGTGACCCGGTATCAGCCTCTTGCAGTCATGTACAGCAGGGCTGGAGTGTGAGAGAAAAAGCAGTACAAGGAGCCAATCTGTTCATATGCTGACAAAAAGCATGCTGATAGGTGGAAAGAGAAGAGTGATAGAGAGATGAGTTTAGCAAAACAAACGACAAACGCACTCAACAATTTGTTACCAGTTATACAGTAAGGTGCACACGAAATGGGCTTTGAACAGTAGAACAGTAGAAAGGCATCATGGCACACTCACAAACCAGCATGTAAAACAACTTGTCTCACCACTAAGGACAATGACAGAGGTTTGGATACACGTCTTCTGCAAAGGATGTGTAAGCCGCACTGCCGCGCCAAGGCACCTCTTATAGTGCGGTCCTAACTCTAAACTATGAGAGTCTCCATCTTGGAGCACATGGGGGCAGAAGATATCAAATTGGGTGCAGGCCTGTCAGCGACGCATGGGGTTTCTCAGCTGCCAATGGGATGTGCGGGATCCCTTGTGTGTTTCTGTACCTTTAAGGAGGTGGGGCGTCCTCCTGACAGGCCTGCACCCAATTTGATATCTTCTGCCCCCATGTGCTCCAAGATGGAGACTCTCATAGTTTAGAGTTAGGACCGCACTATAAGAGGTGCCTTGGCGCGGCAGTGCGGCTTACACATCCTTTGCAGAAGACGTGTATCCAAACCTCTGTCATTGTCCTTAGTGGTGAGAGAGATGAGTTTGTCACGGAGCTGCTTCTCCTTTCACTGTCCAGTTACAGGTCGGGGTGGGTCCAGGATGACCTGGGCTCGGAGGAAGTAATTTGAATGTTCTTGGCCATTAGACTGAGGACATCTAGTGGCAGAACAGAAGTACAACAGGGCAAAGCTCCGGGCTAGTCATTTTTGCTTTTATATTTTTGGCTGCTGTTTTGCTTTAATGCTCAACTCCATGTTCTGTGCTCCCCTTAGTGGCCCTCCTTGAGGCCCTACGGCACTCCCACCCCTAAAGGTAGGTTATGCTTTTTTATTCACTTTCCTTTTTTTGTGTCTTCTGATATGATGACATCAATGCGGCTACATCAGTAGACTGGGCAGGGTGCCCTGCTAAGTGGGCAGGGCCATGATGACATACACCATGAGTGCAGAGTGCCCTGCTAAGTGGGCAGGGCCATGATGACATACACCATGAGTGCAGGGTGCCCTGCTAAGTGGGCAGGGCCATGATGACATACACCATGAGTGCAGGGTGCCCTGCTAAGTGGGCAGGGCCATGATGACATACACCATGAGTGCAGGGTGCCCTGCTAAGTGGGCAGGGCCATGATGACATACACCATGAGTGCAGGGTGCCCTGCTAAGTGGGCAGGGCCATGATGACATACATCATGAGTGCAGGGTGCCCTGCTAAGTGGGCATGGCCATGAAGACATACACCATGAGTGCAGGGTGCCCTGCTAAGTGGGCAGGGCTATGATGACATATGTTGTGAGTGCAGGTGCCCTGCTAAAGGGACAGTGTTATGATAAACTACACCATGGGTGCAGGGTGCCCTGGGAAGGGTGCAGGGCCATGATAATATACACGGTGAATGCAGAGTGCCCGGCGCAGAGTGTGGTGCAATGATGACCTGTACTCATTGACTATACTTTAAAGCTCAGAGTTAGGCTTTAAAGTAAACCTGTACATTGCCTTGCGAGGCAGAGAAACAGGTACAGTAATAGCCTTGTCCCCCTTTCAGTTACCTTCAGTTTTCTCCTCTGTGGCCCCATTCTCCCCATAGAGTGCAATGAACTACCTGTTACTTTTTGGGCACAGGGGAGCATGTGACTCTTTCTTTCCTCCTTCAATGAAGTATTGGGTATCTGATCCACCAATCACCAGGTACAAGTTTTGCCTTGTAGTAGTTATCCCTGCAGTAATCCCTTTCCACCACTAGATGTCCTCAGTTTAGCTGGTTGAGTGATACCCAGCATCACTGAGTACTGAGGGCATGCTGTGAGTACATGTGTCATCATGGCGCCCTTTGCTCGCAGTATAATGATGCAGAGAGCAGCCACTCTCTGCATCATTGAGAACCTACGACCGCAAGAAGATCTGAAGAGAAGGAGGACAACTGGACTGGCCTGAAGACTTGAGTATAAAGGTGAGTATAAGGAAATGTTTTTAATAAAAATGTCAAACTTGTTTATATTCGTGTTGCTCTGTACATACTGTATGTTTGATTTAAATTCAGAGTTGTGCAGTAAGGAGTGAGTCACCGGAATGAGTCATCCACTTGTATGTAAATTTCGGCTTGAGGTCTGTAGAGAGGCATTTCGGAACAGGCTGTAAAAGAGATAGAAGCAAATACATGAATACGAGGCCTAGAGCGCCACCTGCTGGATACAAAAATACAAAATATGAACTTATCTGACCTGTATATCTATTTTTATGTCTCTTTTTAGCACTGATAAGCAAAGAAATAACATTCCTACAAACCACTATACAATAGTAGGGTGGGGAAGTGTTTGAACATTTAGGTGTCCATTGCTGTGTGTGGAACCACCACCGTTCTAAAAGAGTTCCTACCATCCACTTAAAAATTTGCAGGCACAAGGCACTAAAATATCAAATATTCAAATGCTTACTTGCACCGTCTTTCATTAAATGTCTATTGCTCACTTGGTAGAAAATGTGACTGCTCCAGGAAGAGTCAATTCCCTAGCATAGCCCCCCTTCCTTGCACGTTACGGCGCACTCCTCTTTTGGGAGTGTTTAATTACTGTGTGTGCTGGCCCAGCTTCTCCCACCCTTCCCCACATAACCTTTCATGTAGGTACTGGGTTATGTAGGGACCAAACCTGCGCAGTACAGCCCTATTGACTTCTATGCCCCAAAGATCCCTATAGAAGTCAGTGGGGATTTACCCAAGAACAGCCCGGAGAAGGAGGTGTAAATATTCATCTGTGCATGGGGCAAAGGATGGGTGATGTCACCTTAAAGGGGCCTGAAGAATAAGTTCATTTATCCTTTTTGTGTAACGCAAGCAGCGTAACTTCCTAAATTTGGCCTGTTATCGGTATCTTGCAGTCTCTATACAGCAAGGCTGGCATGTGAGATAAAGAAGCAGTACAAGAAGCCAATCGTTTCATGTGCTGGCATTGGGCATGCTGATGTAGCGCTCACCCCCAAAGGAGCCGCTGGAATACCTGGGTCATCACTAGTCTGTCTAGGTGTTTTTTGGTCTTCAGCTGCCCCATTAGCATTTACCCTCTTCTAGTGCCCACAAAGCTGATGTCCACTTCAGTAATGCAATGCTGAATAACGTTTATTAACTTCTTCATACTGGGGAGAGAAGGTGTAGGGATCCTAGACATCCAGGGTGTAACAGACAGACTCCAGACTGACCAGACCGTGTTAGCATCTCAGTGTAGATCCACTTGGAGTACAGTGAATAGTAATTGGAGTAACAGATGAGCAGGATTTGAGTACAGATCCTCAGCAGGAGAGACACCAGGTCCCCTATGTTCCAGGCACCTCTAGCAGACATCAGCTACCCTGGTTCTCCTCCTCTGGTAACAACACAGGCTTCCTCGCATACTTGCCAAGGGAAACATTTCCCGCACTCCAGCCTTTGCCCATCCCCAGGCCTCAGGCCCCCCGGGGGTGGGGGCGCAGGCCAGACAGCACCCAATCCTGTGCTAATCCATGGCTCATCCTGACTAGTCTGAGCACATGGCAGTTTCCTTCAGTATATGTACCCTATCCCAGCATGCACCACTGGTTGAGAGAAACCCATCGATTGGCTGCTGCACTGTATATACACTTACAATGTCCCTCATCGGCTGTCCCACAATACAGCAGAGTGACACTCCCCCCAGGTAGGTACAGTCCATCCCAGACACCTGGAATTAATCAGATAAATGCCACTATAATCCAGCCAGGCTGACTACAGCCCTGGCAATCCCTAAATGTCTAGTAGCCACCTCACAAAAGGTGATGTGGGCTACACTGATAGGAGCAGAGAGCAGAGTGACAGAGCAATAAGCTCATCACTGTGCCGCTTCTCCTTTCATTGTCACAGGCTGGGGTCGGGTCCAGGACAACATTGGCTCAGAGGAAGTAAGTTGAATAATGACAACCATCAGTCTGAGGATCTCTAGTGGTGGAAACAAGTACTGCAGAGGGGAATCTCTGGATTACAAATGAATCTCGCGGCAGAAGCTGGTTTTGTTATTTAATCTTTTAATGGACAATTTATTTTTCGTCTTGTTATTTTTGGCTGGAATTCTTCTTTAGAGATCAGTTTATAAATGTGTAAACCTTCAAAGAGGAAATAAGATTGCCGGAAAACCATTCGGGTGTCCCATTGGAGTTCTTGCCAGGCTGCTCAGATATGTGTTTTATCTCCAGGCCGCTGGAGGCAGCGAGCGCCGGTGCATTGCTAACGTTCAGCATGCACCGCTGCTCCCGAAGAATGCCGCGCAGGGCTTACTTAAAAACTGACGTCTTGCGCTGATACGTGCCTGATCAGCACCCCGGAGCCGAGGAGATTATTTCTGCTAAGGATTAGTTAAAGTCATGCTTTTGTCTTCTGCGACTTTCTCTGACGATAGTCTGCTGTGTGGCGACGGCTGGCCCATGGCTGCTTATGTATGCTGGCCAGGGATAGTCAAGAAATTCAATGGAAGCCCATACTGGGGCTGTACTGGGAGAATGACTGTGGTTACCACTTATGAACTCTCCGCTCACAAACGTTAACTGCTTGGCAGGCATGGCCATGCAATGGCTTCAGGGCTTGGAAAACGTATGTTGATACACACTGGAATCGCGCATTTGTGGTCGGTTGCGTTGGGTTAAGGGAGCCCATTTACAATGCATTGGCTTCCAATGTATGGCAATGGACAGAAAGATGCACATGGCCCATTTTTTTAATACATGCACGTTGGTGTGTTGCCCATGTCGCTCATGTCGCTCATGTGACATGGCTCAGGCTGGGTTCACACCCGGGTGTATTTTTTCTGCTCGTTTTTACTTTTGCGCGTTTTTTAGCATGTTTTTCCATTCAGTGAAACGCGCGTTTCACTGGCGGTATTATTATTTTTTTTTTCCTTATTTTCTCTATTTAAATTTTTTTTTTCACTTTCAAACTTCCCGCCGGCTCTGCCCCCTGCGACGCGGACGCTCGCAAGGGATGGAACCCGGAAGTCGGCAGCGACACAGCAGGGATCGCGGACAAGGTAAGACCTGTACGCTGTATTCCCGAGTGTGGCTCGGGGTTACCGCTTTGTTAACCCCGATCCACACTCGGGAATACCAATGGAAACGCGCGGAAAAACGCCCCAAAAAAGCTCCTGTACTTCTTTGGGCGTAGGGCGTTTTTCAGCGCGTTCCTACGTGCTGAAATACGCCCAGGTGGGAGCCATGCCCAACTTGCTGGGCGTTTTACAGCGCGTCGATCAGCGCTGTAAAATGCCCAGGTGTGAACCACGCTTAAAGGGGCTGATGTACGTTCCACCCAGCGCAATGCCGTTCACATCTCTTTCCCACCACTAGGTGGAGCCGAGGAGCATAAGAAATTCATATGCTCCATCTAGTGGCAGGAATGAGAACGGCATTCGCACAGCTATGCGCTGGGTGGAACGTTTATACATCAGCCCCTTTAGAGTCATGTCACATGAGCGATCCTGTTGCTTGAGAAAACTCATCATATGAGTTATGACTTCTCTGGCAACAGACCTGTTCCAGATCATGGACTCAGAGGGGCTTATTTATATAAGAAATATGAATCCAGGCACATTTCTGCCCACTATGTGTTATAACATTTGGCTTTTGACTTCGCTGGCTGCATGCTTGTTCCAGATCAGAGAGAGCCAGTCACCTAGCATTTTCAGAAGGAGGTTAACAATGCTGAGCTGCTCATTTTCCTATGTACACGTTGTTCCTGCAGTTAGGAATTGCATTTCTCAAGCAGACCCTAGTGCACTAGCTAAGTTCATCGCTTTGTATCTGCTTCCTGACATCTATCTGGAGTTGTGGCAACACCGATTTCTGAGCCATGAGATCAGTCGTTCTCAGCCCCCCCTTACCTCCCCCCACTATGGGCTCCTTGCAGTATCTCAGCCAGAGAGAGGAACATTGCACAGAATCATGTAACAAGAATCTGTAGTTTGACTCACCAGCACTTGGCAGAGCTCAGGTTCCAAACCTCACTGGTTGTAAAGGATGTAAATTGATTGGACCTTCTTACTCTGGCACGGTTGCAATGGTTTAGTGGGGGGGTAGGCAATCTCGGATCTCTAGCTCTTGTGGAACTACAAGTCCCATTGGGCATTGCAAGGCTGACAGCTACAAGTATGACTCCCAGGGACAGTGGCATGATGGGATTTGTCACAGCCGGAGTGCAGAGGTTGCCTACTCCTGATTTATTGGATAGCAGTTACAGCTCAATAATGAATCTCCCTTGTCACTTGTCTTCAATAGTGGGGAGAGTACGAAAACACTCCAAATAAATGCATATTACAGATTTATTGTGAGGATCACATCACACAAGTCAAAAGCACACCAATGTTTTGGGGTCCCAAAGGGCCTCCTCAAGGTGACGTGGCGGCCTTATCACACATTTTCAGGCTTGAACATTTTTGTTTTAGCTAATGGAAAGCACTGGGAGGAGGAGACAGTTGTTAGGTATTATTATTATAATTTTATTATTAATATCATAATTGTTATCATTTTGTATTATTATTATCAAAATTGTCACTATTATTAATATTATTATTTTTTATTGTTTTTTATTATTAATATTATCAAAGGTGTCACTATTATTATTATCATAATTATCATCATCATCATCATCATCATTTTTATTATTATTAATAATAATTATTATCATAATTATCATCATCATCATCATCATTTTTATTATTATTATTAATAATAATAATCAAAATTGTCACTATTTCTAATATTACTATTATTATCATAATTATCATCATCATTTTTATAATAATAATAATTTTTATAAATTCTGACATTATCTGGGTTACTTTATATGACCTACAGACAATGATGTCCACTTCTGGTACCACGCGGGTACTGCTGTGTATATTATTAGTAATATAATTATCATCATCATTGTTTTTTATTATTATTAATATCATCCATCATCATCCATCATCCTCATCCTACATACAATGATGTCCATTTCTGGTATCCTGCTGGTACGGCTTGCTGCGCGGTTACCGCTGTGTATATTATTTTGGTATTTAATGTCAAAAAAAAATTTGCAGGGTTGACATTCCTCTTCCTCGGATCTGTTTGAGTTTTGCCATTTTTTTATCTGATGGTAAAGAGAATTCCTCTCCCTCAGCCATCCAGGGAAAGGTCTGATCAGAAGTTTCAGATACATCCTTCATACGGTTACATAACATGGCATTCTTCTCTCCAGTCCTACTGGAGACAGACGCTCTTCAAGTAAACATTCCTGTGACAGACGCTCTTCATGTAAACATTTCACAGTCACGTCATAACAATTATGTTCTTGTGTGACCCAAACTCTAGGGGGCTTCACGGGCAGGAGATATTCATCTACATGTGTCACCTGTGTGTTATGTACCGGGCTGTAAGTTACAATTCTAGAAGAAAAAACTAAACATTGAGCTGCACTGAAGGCCTAATAGACAACGTAAAGGTCCACTATACCCAACAGTGATATTTAAGCTATAGGTGGGGCTAGGGGTTGCCACCTGTCACCCGGACAGTCCGGGTTTTAAATGGTGTGGCAGCTGAAACCTGGACACAAGATGTCAGGCAGACAGGGGCAATCAAATTTAAGATAGGGGCTACTGGCCCCCCACTGAAAATAGTCTCGACTGTGATATTTACATATGAATGGGTGTCGCTATTTACATATGAATAAGCCGCGACTCATTCTCCCCCAAAAATGTCCGTGCGTCGCTAGAGTGTTCGGGCTTCGATGGGATAAAAGGTGGCAACCCTAGGTGGCGCCTGGCATGCTGGGTCAGCCCCCTGGCTTATGTCTTGAATTGCCAATGACTATGGAAGAGTTAGGCCTCATTCACACTAGAAAAGGCCGGCACGTGCAGCTCCGTTCTGCGTGCACGGCCGTATCAGGCAGCTCCCGGGAAGGACAGGTGCTGAGTGTGATTAGTACGCAGCCCCTGTCCTTCTCTATGGGAGTACGCGGCCGCACGCCACCCTACACTCACCCACCCCGCACGTCCGTGCGTGTGAGCGTACTCGTACACTGACAGGATCGACCTGCACTTGAGGTGAGCATAGGGCAGCGTACGGCCATTTACTCCCATAGAGAAGGACAGGGGCTGCGTACTAATCACACTCAGCACCTGTCCTTCCCGGGAGCTGCCCGATACGGCCGTGCACGCAGCACGGAGCTGTATGTGCCGGCTGTTTCTAGTGTAAATGAGGCCTTAGGGTGGAGCATTTGGTTGCATGAGGTGATATCTACGCGTGCGCCAGGTTCTGGGGACAACCACTTTTATATCCCCTGCTGGTAGCAGGCATGGCTGCATGCTAGATTTGCCCATCATTACCCCAGGGGACACCAGCTGACCTTCAGACATAATAATAGGTGGGGCTGGGTGGGAATGATGTCATTATCACCCAAGACCAGAGTGTTGAAACAGCTGCCTGTGTAATGAAAGTTATGGCTTTCATTAAGGTACTAATAACAGGACTGTCTGCCCTAAAAGAGAGAAACTGCAGCTGTTGAATAAGTATCCCTGCAAGGCGAATTCTCTGTTTAGGACATTACGCACAGTATTATACTCCACCATGAACAAACCTTTGTGTCCTGAAGCCTGTTCCGCATCTCTCGCTGCTCTTCTTTCATATGACTACAGGCCCAGTACGGTTGGGTTCACAGTGCACATTTGTACTACACTATGATATGTGCTGGTGGGAGTTTCTTTTGGTTAAGGATTTCACCCAACTGACTTATATAGCAACACATTGAAAGCATATATAAGGCTTTTATATGATACGCTGTTCAATAAAAGCACTGTGCTGTTTTTTGTTTTTTTATATTCTGAGAAATGCACAAGAATTTAGAAATAACTTTTTTAAAGTTTCCATTTTTTAGTCTGTTAATTGTATCTGACAATTACAGTATTAAACAAATTAACTCTGCCGCTTTTTAGCTTTCAATCTGCTGGTGATCACTATGTCATATGCTGCACGCTGGACCTTTTTACAATGTACTCCCATGTTACACATTGGTTACACCAGCAGGAGGAAGGAGGTCCTGATTCCTCTATATAGATCTTTAGTTAACACTAGAGGGATCCCCAGCATGAGGAAGGAGGTCCTGATTCCTCTATATAGATCTTAGTTATCAGCAGAGGGATCTCCCGTAGGAGGAAAGAGAACCTGATTCCTCTACTGCATATAGATCTTAGTTATCACTAGAGGGATCCCCAGCATGAGGAAGGAGGCCCTGATTTCTCTATATAGATCTTAGTTATCAGCAGAGGGATCGCCAGCAGGAGGAAGGAGGTCCTGATTCCTCCATATAGATCTTTAGTTATCACTAGAGGGATCCCCAGCAGGAGGAAGGAGGTCCTGATTCCTCCTTATAGATCTTTAGTTATCACTAGAGGGATCGCCAGCAGGAGAAAGGAGGTCCTGATTCCTCCATATAGATCTTTAGTTATCACTAGAGGGATCCCCAGCAGGAGGAAGGAGGTCCTGATTCCTCTATATACATCTTTAGTTATCACTAAAATGTGTCCAGTTCTGGAGACCTCACTTACATAAAGATATTGTTAATATAGAACGAGTTTAGAGGCAGGCAGCAAAATGGTGAAAAGTCTGAGGGATAAAACATATCAGGAGGGACTGCAGAAACGTATAATGTCCAGTCCGGAGATAAGAAGGGAAAGGGGGGATATGACTGAAGCATTTAAATACATGAAGGGTGTGAAGAAGGTTCAGGAGGGCAGGATTTTCAGTATAAAGCTGAGATCAAGAACATGGGGACACAACCTCAAACTAGCAGAAGGAAAGTTCAATATTAACCTTAGAAAGTATTATTTCACTGAAAGAGTATTTGATGCTTGGAACAGACTTCCAGCAGAGGTGGTGAGTCAGTCACCAGTAAGTTAATTTTAAACATGTTTAGGGACAAACATAGATCTATACTCTGACAAAAAGTAGAACAAAAGAACAAAAAAGTTGCAGACTGAATGGACCATTTGGTCTTTTCCTGCCGTCACTCTTCTACATTTATATTCCTTTCCGAAATGCGGAGTGGCACATGTGTGACAATACAAGGGATAAGGACCGGCCAGCAGCTCCTTTTCTGAAAGCCAAGCATTGCTGTGACACAATCTGGGCTCATTTTACACACACAAAGAGATTACTTGGATGAGAAATAGACAAAAGGGGAGAGAGATATTCCATTGTTTCCTCTTCTTTGTCTTCATTAGAAGGAGTCCGTTGTTACTTCGCATCTAATAGATGGATTAGGAAGCCAAGCTTCCAACGAAGGACACAAAACATACAAGAAGCTTTCCCCATCTCTAAAGGTCCCTTGAAACCCGGCACGGAAGTATTGTCAAAAAGTTTTAATCAATTAAAAGCAGTTAGAGGCCACGTAAAACTGATATTTAAGGTGGCTGCTGGCAAGTTACATGTCATGCCTCTAATATTTATCAAGGGCTCCAGAGCATAGTTTTCACCACCTAAAGTTCCTTTTTTGCCAGAGCATGCTGACCGCTCCAAAGACAAAAGATGGGCTTTCCAAAATCATAAACAACTAATTGTGATAAAGTCTTTGTTACGACCTTGTGTGGAGGAAACACAAACTAGAGCCAGAAAATCTGACCACTGCAGTCCCTGACATCCAGAAGAAAGTAGTATGTGATTGAGCAATGGTGTTCAATGGTGTTAGCAATGGTGATCCCCCAATAGTGTCCAATGGTGTGAGCAATGGTGTCCACCCAATGGTGTGAGCAATGGTGTCCATCCAATGATGTCCAATGGTGTGAGCAATGGTGATCCCCCAATGGTGTCCAATGATGTGAGCAATGGTGATCCCCCAATGGTGTCCAATGATGTGAGCAATGGTGATCCCCCAATAGTGTCCAATGGTGCGAGCAATGGTGTCCACCCAATGGTGTCCAATGGTGTGAGCAATGGTGTCCACCCAATGGTGTGAGCAATGGTGTCCATCCAATAGTGTGAGCAATGGTGTCCACCCAATGATGTCCAATGGTGTGAGCAATGGTGCCCACCCAATGGTGTCCAATGATGTGAGCAATGGTGATCCCCAATAGTGTCCAATGGTGCGAGCCCAGGTGTGTGAGCAATGGTGTCCAATGGTGTGAGCAATGGTGTCCACCCAATGGTGTGAGCAATGGTGTCCACCCAATGGTGTGAGCAATGGTGTGCACCCAAAACCGAAATATTACTTTTGGTTTCGGGTTGTTGTAATATGCCAGGCCCACTATGTATCTTAGCTATTTCTTTGTTAAACTGGTTTTTAGTTGGCCACGTACCGTTTTTTCCCCCAAAATTTTACAGTTGTCACCAGAACAGGAACAGAAAGGAAACCTTCCAAAGGAGAAACCTGATACGTTGACTGCTGTCTAGAAGGGGATCTCCCTTCGCTTTAAAGAAATTTCCTCTCAATTCCTCTTGTGTCTTCAGGAGAGGAAGTGAAGGGAAATCTCCCCAATGGGACAGAGGCAGCAAAAAAAAAAAAAAAATCTGGACTCAGAAAGGAAACCTTCCAAAGGAGAAACCTGATACGTTGACTGCTGTCTAGAAGGGGATCTCCCTTCGCTTTAAAGAAATTTCCTCTCAATTCCTCTTGTGTCTTCAGGAGAGGAAGTGAAGGGAAATCCCCCCAATGGGACAGAGGCAGCAAAAAAAAAAAAAAAAATCTGGACTTTAGATACGGGTGCATTAGTATTGTAAAGAATGTTTAAAGAAGAACTCCAGAATTATCAAAACCTAACCCCTGCAGTGGGGCTATCCCCGCACTGCAAGGGTTAAAGGCTCATTTTGATCTAGAGGCAGTACAATCTCCTTTAAATGTACAAAATCTATTTAATATGAGGACCTACCTAAGCTATGCAATCAGCTGCTACAATTTGGAACATTTCTAAAACTCCTTTTAGTGCTTTTTAACATGAAAAGTCTGCTGTGTTTTATGTTTTTGCTATATATGTGCTGTGTGAGCTTCCGTGATACATTATTTTCTGGTGTCTGATGTGACCTCATAGAACTTTTTTTTCTTTCCAGATGTCCTCTGTCCAAATGTCAGAATCGAGGGTGACCGTTTTAAACACAATAATGGAGAAAAAGATGAAATTCCAGGTATGTAATGGGCCGGAGCTCGGGGGACCCATGACAGAACCACGCTTGTTTCATAATCCTATATTCCTTATCTTTCCAATGGTAACATGAAACATGAAAGGGATGAAAGGGTTTGTCCGGGAAACACTGATATTCAAAGTTGAATGCTAGCCAAACTTCTTTTTTTTTTTAGCTAAAACATTTTTAGATTTTATAGCCGTCTGTCACAGACAGGGGGCATATCTATAGAGATATGGGCAGGTCTGGTGTTTGCTGGAGTGTACCTGAGGGTGCAGAGGCAACAGAGGGTACCGACGGTGGAGCGTAGCAGACCAGACAGCTACTACACAGGGAGCACAGGGCTGCATTTGGAGACAAGGGGCACACAGGGGTGCACATGGAGACAAGGGACACGCAGTGGTGCACTTGGAAACAAAAGACACACACAGGTGCACTTGGAGATACAGGACACTCAGGGGTATAATTGGAGACGAAGGACACACAGGGGTGCACTGGGAGGCAAGAAACACACGGGTGCACTTGGAGTCAAGTGACACATGGGTGAGCTCGAAGACAAGGGGCATACATAGGGGCACTTGGAGATTTGGGACACACAGGGGTGCACTTGGAGACAGGAGGCAAACAGGGGGGCACTTGGAGACACAGGGCACAGAGGTGGGCACTTGGGGACAAGGGACACACAGGGGTGCACTTGGAGACATGAGCTACACAGAGGTGCACATGGAGACAAAGGACACATAGGCGTGCACTTGGAGACAAAGAGCACACAGGGGCACTCTTGGAGATACAGGTCTCACTTGGAGACTTTGGATACAGAAGTCTAAAACATACCCACCATGTTTGCATATCGTCTGAATAAAAGAGGCATTCAACACATTGGACCCTGGAGTGCGGCTGAGTTTTTTTGGACATACCAGCACCCACTTATCTTATGGGGTCTCGGTCAGGAGTCCTGTGGATTACACATTACTTACAAGGGACACACACGGGTGCACTTGGAGACAAGGGACACACAGGAGTAAACTTGGAGACAAGGGACATATAGGGGTGCACTTGGAGAAAAGGAACACACAGGGGCACACTTGGAGATCTGGGGCTTACTTGGAGACTTATTAGTCGCATAAGTTTTTATTGCCTATGCTCCTCACCTCCATCTAGTGGCCATAAAGGGGTATTACATTCAACCTAAAAAGAAAATATACATAGAACATTCATTTTTGCATCCATTTGCACAGAAATAATAATCTCATAGATTCGCAGGGTGAACAGCTCTGCAATTTGTTTATAAGCAGACACCAAAGAGTACAGGCGGGTTTTTCACTGCGAGAATTAAAAGACCGTGTATGGAAATTGTAGTTTTCCTTTAAGTTTCTTACAAAAACTATAAGATACAGAAAAAACTCCCCAAATGCAAGCTAAATAAATTCTATAAAAGCATAACGTTTTATATATTTTCCTTAATTGGCTTTGTTTGTTAGAATACAGTTTTTCTCTTGACGTATATTTTCAATGACCCATGCACTGATTCAGCTTGCCATAAACACAACAACAATAATCCTTTTCACTCTAAACCACCAAATGTATTTATAAAGTTCTCTTTGTTTTCAAGGCTCTTGCCCAATATTTACATGATTAATGATGGCGCGGATCCTTTGCATAATGCGCTCACTAATGACACATAGATTTGGCCAGTGACTAATACACGGATGCATTTTGCAAAGTGACCTTTTCAGGAGTCGCGGAGGTCGCGAGACCTCATTTATTTCTCAGAAAGATGGGGGCCCTGCGGCGGCCATACGTTGGGATTAGCCGAACAATAAATAATTGTTTGGTTTCCGTCCTGATATAAGCATATTCCATCATTGATGAATAATAATGCGCATTTCTTGAACTTTTGCTGAGATTTAATTTTTTTTAATGTGTAAGTGAATAAAGAATGCAGCAAACAAGACGTGCATATTAAAAGGGAGTTCTAGTACGGTCTCACACACTACCAAAGTACCAGCATTGTCTCATTGTAACATACTGTATGTGGTCCTAGCTAAAAAGCGTCATTAATCATTGATCCATTTGCCATTTTTGTCAGCAGGCTTGATTGCTTACTCACTTAAAGTGGACCTTTCAGCAACCGTACAAGTGACAATATACAACAAGAGTGTCATATTAAAAATAAAAAAAATAAAACGCTCTATCTTTTATCCTAAAGAGGCACCTTGGAGCTCTGGTGCCTACGCTGAGATGATGCCATCAGTCTGCTGCACGCAGGCAAAAGCATTTCCTCAGTCTGCTCTCCCCCAGCAATCAGACTGTATGTTGTGACTTTGTAGCAAATGACAAGGTGAGAGGCTGAAGCAGGGTGGCTGATCAGCCAAGAACTGCACAGGCACCAGGATTTATATGAATGTGTCATCTCTGAGCCGGTGTTCTATCGAAAGTTCCAACTCCTCGAGTTCTCCAACCATCTGACTTCCGGCTTAGTTAGAAGTAAGAGGTTTGGCCGAGAAGGCTGTGCTGCACGCGGGCCACACGTGAGCATAACAGAAATGACATCATGAGGCCCGGATTCCCCACAAGGCCAACGAGGCCCGGCCTCGGGGGCGGCAGGACGCAGAGGGACGGCAGCGCCGTGGAGTCCTCCGACGCCCGGAACTGCTTTAAAAAATTTAAAAGTAAAAGACAAGCTAAAAATGTAAAAAATAAATAAAAATAAAAAAGTGATACAAAAGTAAGAAAAAATAAAGAAACAATAAAAAAAATTAGAACTTACCCTGCCGCCCCTGCCATCCGATTGCTATTCTCGGTTGATTTTTTTTTGGGGGGGCGCATTCCGAAACCTGGCCTTGGGGCGTCAGGGAGAGCAAATCCAGCCCTGGACATCATCAAATCTCACAAGATTAGCAGTCATTGGCAGCAGTGCCGCAGAAGATCTCACACTGCAGAAATACTGCTCTGAAGCTCCAGGCACAGGAAGCACACTGATATTTTCCTGGAGGAGTTCAAGGCAAAATGTACATTTTTCAGAGTACTGCTTAGGCGCCATTAACATTTCCAGATGTTCTCTATAAATAGCAAATCTTTATCATTTTTAGGTCCACTTTAGGATTAATACTGGGTCTGGGAGGCAACTTGTGGTGTCTGCTCTCAATGAGTCTTGTAGGTGGTAAAGTTTTACTTTAGAGGTGTGCTTTCCTACTGCAAACTTTTTCTTACCATCATATACATTTGTATACATCATTTTTGACAGGTTTTGACCTGATGGAACTCTTCAACGTCAAAGAAGTATTTGGAGCAAAAGATGGTGGAGCACAGAGCTCCTATGTACGCCTCGGAACATACCCCATCGTCCAGAAGACCGAGTGAGTAGAAAACAAACCATGTGCTGGTGTCTGTTTCCCTAATTGTTATTCATTTTAGTAATTTTAAGAATAAATGATGTTAAAACCATTCAAAATGATTAGTAGAGCCACAATACAAATCAAGACCCTTTCTGTATAGGTGGCGCTTGATCCAACCCCTTCTGCTCCCACTTTGTCCTATGTGGCAAAACAAAAAGTCAAAATCAAGCCAGAATCTTTTTGGTTTTATCAGAGTGGGGAAGCAGCTGAAATGTTTTCATATTTTTCATTGCTGTGTGTTTCCCCATTTGGAAATGTTACCTTTCTTCCTGTCTCAGTGACACTCGCTCTGGACTATACCTGACCAAAGATGGCATCACCCATTTCCATGTAGCATGTATGTACTTAATGTGAAAAGATATACCTGATGCCAGGTCCACTTTATGTAGCTGGAATCTCAGTGTTGTATTCATGTTACATCTCTGGTGCCCATCCTGTGGTCTGAGGGATGCATGCAGTCCTTTGCCCCTTTTTGTGTGGCCCCTGGGGCCCCTGCAGACAGTGGTCTGTGTTACAGTTTTGGTGCTTTCACAAGCCAGTGAATGCAATATTCTTTAGACTGGCTGGTTTGGTTTCATCCACACTATGTTACTTTTTATGTGCCATTCATCCCTTTTCTCAAAGGGCTCATTCACACAGACGGAGAGGTCCATGTAAAAAAATGGCAGGATCTCCACATCTATGAGCCACAAGGTTTGTGTACAGCCCACCTGCACAAATCAATGACATGTGCGGCTGTAGAATAATAAAGCATGCACATCTGTACAAGTTCGGATGTATGCCCCTGGATGCAGGCTGTCTGTGCCCAGGGATGCACACCCATACCTGTACGCATTTATACGCCTGGACCATCTCCTGTAGTATGCTTGTAGTCTCTGACCATATCTTGTGGCATGTCCACAATCTCTGGAAATGTTCTGTAGCATTACATGCACCAAATATTATGTGCGGACCTTTGGTGGTGTCAGGAGTCGCACTTGAGCAAGATCAAGTATGTTGACCACCATTGCTCTAATACAACACAGGGCACTGATTAGCAGTATTACAATGACCAGAATGAAAATGGCATTCCGTCCCACCCACCAAACTCCCGGCACAAAATTCTGATCATGCTTCATTTATTGTAGTCAGCGGAAGAGACACAGCCTAAAAATGTCAAATGTTAATGTATTCATGAGCAGAGAGCTACAAAGGGCACGGGGGAATACGATAACGTGGTGGGCGGTTTGCAGTTTCTCCGGGAAATCTTTTGCATTTACACAGCACTTCTTGAAAACAAAGAACAAAATACGATCAAGTTTGCAATGTCAACATTTTGGTTCACTTATATGGCTGCGCATATTAACCCCTTAGCGACATAGATTATTTTATGTCCTTGTGTCTGGAATGAGGACTTTTTTTTTTTTTACATGTTGTTTTCTCTTGGACAGCCACAAAATGTTTGGGGTCCTTCTCTCTGCTCCATGACACTAAGGGGCAGGGAGAGATGGATTATAAGCAGAAAGCAGCAGTTATAAAACTGTCAGGTGATCAGTGGTGAATGCCAAGCGAGGAACCTACGCAACAGTGAATCAGAACCTTGTTCCTCACTAGAGGGATCACCAGCAGAATAAAGGAGGTCCTGATTTCCCCACATAGATCTTTAGTTAACACTAGAGTGATCCCCAGCAGGAGGAAGGAGGTCCTGATTCCTCTATATAGATCTTAGTTATCACTAGGGGGGTCCCCAGCAAGAGGAAGAAGGTCCTGATTCCTCTATATAGATCTTCATTTATCACTAGGTGGGTCCCCAGCAGGAGGAAGGAGGTCCTGATTCCTCTATATAGATCTTAGTTATCAGCAGAGGGATTCTCCCGTAGGAGGAAAGAGGTCCTGATTCCTCTATATAGACCTTTAGTTATCACTAGAGGGATCTCCAGTAGGAAGAAGGAGGTCCTGATTCCTCTATATAGATCTGTATCACTAGAGGGGTCCCCAGCAGGAGGAAGGAGGCCCTGATTCCTCTATATAGATCTTAGTTATCAGCAGAGGGATTCTCCCGTAGGAGGAAAGAGGTCCTGATTCCTCTATATAGATCTGTATCACTAGAGGGGTCCCCAGCAGGAGGAAGGAGGCCCTGATTCCTCTATATAGATCTTAGTTATCAGCAGAGGGATTCTCCCGTAGGAGGAAAGAGGTCCTGATTCCTCTATATAGATCTGTATCACTAGAGGGGTCCCCAGCAGGAGGAAAGAGGTCCTGATTCCTCTATCTATATAGATCTTTATCACTCGTGGTGTCCCCAGCAGGAGGAAGGAGGTCCTGATTCCTCCATATAGATCTTTATTATCACTAGAGGGGTCCCCAGCAGGAGGAAAGAGGTCCTGATTCCTCTATATAGATCTTTATCACTAGAGGGGGCCCCAGCAGGAGGAAAGAGGTCCTGATTCCTCTATATAGATCTTTATCACTAGAGGGGGCCCCAGCAGGAGGAAAGAGGTCCTGATTCCTCTATATAGATCTTTATCACTAGAGGGGGCCCCAGCAGGAGGAAAGAGGTCCTGATTCCTCTATATAGATCTTTATCACTAGAGGGGGCCCCAGCAGGAGGAAAGAGGTCCTGATTCCTCTATATAGATCTTTATCACTAGAGGGGGCCCCAGCAGGAGGAAAGAGGTCCTGATTCCTCTATATAGATCTTTATCACTAGAGGGGGCCCCAGCAGGAGGAAAGAGGTCCTGATTCCTCTATATAGATCTTTATCACTAGAGGGGGCCCCAGCAGGAGGAAAGAGGTCCTGATTCCTCTATATAGATCTTTATCACTAGAGGGGGCCCCAGCAGGAGGAAAGAGGTCCTGATTCCTCTATATAGATCTTTATCACTAGAGGGGGCCCCAGCAGGAGGAAAGAGGTCCTGATTCCTCTATATAGATCTTTATCACTAGAGGGGGCCCCAGCAGGAGGAAAGAGGTCCTGATTCCTCTATATAGATCTTTATCACTAGAGGGGGCCCCAGCAGGAGGAAAGAGGTCCTGATTCCTCTATATAGATCTTTATCACTAGAGGGGGCCCCAGCAGGAGGAAAGAGGTCCTGATTCCTCTATATAGATCTTTATCACTAGAGGGGGCCCCAGCAGGAGGAAAGAGGTCCTGATTCCTCTATATAGATCTTTATCACTAGAGGGGGCCCCAGCAGGAGGAAAGAGGTCCTGATTCCTCTATATAGATCTTTATCACTCGTGGGGTCACCAGCAGGAGGAAGGAGGTCCTGATTCCTCTATATAATTCTATAATTAGACTTCTTTTAGAATACTGTATCCAGTTCTGAAAACCTCACTTACTGAAAGGTATTGATAAGATAAAATACAGGCAGCACAAAAAGTGAGCCGTCTGGGGAATAAAACCTCAGGAGAGGCTGCATGAACTCAATATGTATAGTCATGGACTCATGGGGAAAGAAGGGAAAGCATGAATGTCAAAACAAAACTTAGTTTTGGATAACTGTCACAGTGGTGACTCTAGAAAACATGTGCTAATTGGTAACCTACTCCAGTCTCCGGTTTAGACTGCCCTTTCCAGCAAAGCAACCCCTATACTGGTAATAACTCCTGACCTGTATACAGTAGATTATGTAACCACTGTCATCTGTGTAGGCAAGAAATCTCATGAGAATTTGGTGCTTACAGCCCTGCAGTCTTCTAGGATGTGTGATATTCCAGGAGGTTGTGGATTGGCAAGGACTCTTGCCTGGGTTAGATATAAGAAAGCAAGGTGGAGCTGAAAATTAAAGGGGTCTTTCAAAGACAAGGGAAAAAAATGAATACACGATTATTTAGGAGGAAGGTGGGAGTAATGAAAATAAACAAAGTTCAAAGTATGGTGAATGGTCCACTTTGAACCTAAATTGCACACCAGTTTAGTAACAGTTGTGTTTCTGCTCCTTTTCCAGAGACATCTTCCCGCAGGGTCTGCCGGATGAATATGCTTTTGTAACAACCTTCAGGTTTAGAAAGGCCTCCAGGCGGGAGGACTGGTACGTCTGGCAAATCATTGACAAATACGGAATACCGCAGGTAATGTCCAATACAAATTTGCAAAGCCACAGATCTCTTCCAGAAGCTAGGTTACTCTTAACAGAGCATTAATAATGTCTTTGAAAAGCCCACTAACCCATAACAGCTAATCAGAAATATTTATATAAAAAGTAGGGTTGCACCGATACCGATACTAGTATCGGTATACTCGTACTCACCCAAATGCTCCAATACTTACCTCCGATATCAGAACTTCCAGTCAGAAGGCGATTTCCCTCTGACCGGCAGTGCTGAGGGAGCATGGAGCCGGCCTCCTAGCCAATCAGGAAGGCGGGAGGCAGGTCATGATGTGCTGCCCAGCTTCCTGATTGGCTAGGAAGCCTGCTTCACTTGTTACTAGGCAGCTTGGCTTCCTGACCAATCAGGAAACCGGGCAGCACCTCATGACCCACCGTCCGGCTTCCTTATTGGTCAGGAAGCCAGGCAGCCTTGGGAAGTGAAGCCAGTATTCTTTCGACAGAACAACGCTTCCCAGGCTATCGGGAAGCTGGGCAGCGGGTCATGATCAGCCACCGGGCTTCTTGATAATCGGGGCACACAGAACCGATATCGGTGAGCACAAAAAAAAAATATCGGTGGTCGTACTCGATACCGAAAAACCGTCATCGGTGCATCCCTAATAAAAACCTTGGGCAACATCCGGAAAACTGTCTCTAGAGAAGCCCTGCATGGTAGGATTCCAGTAGGTATGTCAGACTCCAAATGGGAACTTAAAGCATATGTGTAGCCAAAATATTTTAGGTTCGTTTTGGATAGAGTAGGGAAAGATTAGCACCCCGTGTATGGTTTTTATTATTGTCTCTGTATTGGATCTAATTAAGCTGTGTACTCCGGAGACCATTATCATCGAGAAAATCAGAAAATCATGGGGGATCAAAACTTTTACATCTGTCTACAGAACATGAGGTGATGGGAAATCTTCCAATTTTTGGGAACTTTAAAGATTTCTCCTCACATCCCGTGACGTCTCTGGGACAGGAAGGGAAGATAAATCTCCATATTGGGGCATAGCTGACAAAAATAAACTGATAGGGGAATCGACATTTCCCTACTCTATCCAAAACAACAACAAAATGTTTTGCCTATACATACACTTTAAAGATAACCATTCACAATTTATGACTTAAAGCTCAAGAAGAACCCCCAGGATTTATTCAAACTAACCCTTGCAGTGGGACTACCACTGCACTGCAAGAGTTAAGTGCTTGTTTTGGTTTAGGGATGAAAATAAAGAAGACATATTCACCAGATCTTTGGTCCCTCTTGGCTGCTAGACCGGTTGCTGCAGGCTCTTCTTCCCTGGGCTTCGGCAGTCTAATGATCAGTAATTAAGGGAGAGAGGTCAGCGGTCACTGCTTCCGGGGCAAGGATCAGGTGACTGTACCTGCTTTATTTTCACTACTAGACCAAAACGAGCACTTAACCCTTGCAGTGCGAGAGGAGGAATGGGGGGGGGGGGGGGGGTGTG
>NW_017306861.1:623938-630463 GCF_000935625.1 Nanorana parkeri | reverse complement strand
GGGAGTGGATGTAGCCCATTTGCAAGGGTTAATTTTAATCAATTCTGGAGTTCTCCTTTAAATCAATATGACATGACTACATGCATAAATTCCAAAAAGTCTGGATGCCCTGGAATACACGCTATAGTTTTATTGAATATGGATGACTATTTAGAGACACATGGGACATTAGGGCTTGGCAGCTTGGCACTCTCCTTCCCCATTCCCCTCACACCTCCTTCTCCTTCTACTTTACTCTACGCTATTTTCCTATGTCTGCTACAATGCCATAACAAAGTTCACTATGTGAACAAATGTTTCTGGACACTTGACAATTACACCTACTCAATATACTTGGTGGACATCTTATTCCAAAACCATGGGAACACACACACACACACACACCTTTGCAGCTATAGCAGCCTCCACTTTCCTGGGATGGCTTTCCTCAAGGTTTTGGAGTGTGGTCTGTGGGAATTTGTTCCCATTTAACCAAAAGAGCACTGGCCAGGTCACTGATTTTGGATGAAAAGATGGCTTTCCAAATCATTCCAAAGGTGTTCAGTAGGGTTGAAGTCAGGGCTCTGTGAAGGTCACTCAAGTTCCTCCACACCAAACTCCTCAAACCATGTCTTTATGGAGCTGACTGTGTACACAGGGGCATGGTTATGCTGGAACAGAAAAGGGCCTTCACCAAACTGTTGTCACAAGGATGGAAGCTCACAATTGTCTAAAGTGTCTTTGTATTCTGTAGTATTAACAATACCCTTGTGAAAACAGCTTTAATAAATCATATGGAGGGAGGGGGGTCTACATACTTTTCACCATATAGTGTAGCCATGATGGTCAGGAGTCCACAAATAAATGGAAAGGGGAGACATGACTGAAACCTTTAAATACATGAAGGGTGTGAAAAAGGTTCAGGAGGGCAGAACTACCAATATGAACCCAATTAAAAGAACACATGGACGTGACCTCGAACCAGCAAGAGGAAAGTTCAAAACTAACCTTAGAAAGTATTATTTTACAGAGAGGGCAGTTGGAAGCTTCGAACATATATCCAGCAGAGGTAGTAAGTGAGTCAACGGTAATGGGTCTGTTTATTAACAGAATGCAGAAGAATCCTACCGCAGTCCTTACTAGTATGTCCCTTGCAGTAAGTGCTGTAGTGACTGCAGATGGTGCAGCTTCAGATCCAAATAGTAAAGTATGTCACCAACACACCGTCGTTCAATCTTCAAGCAGTGATCATCTTATTGCTGGATGCATGCCTTAGGCATGTCTGATGAAGGGAACGTGAGTGGCCCCGAAACGTTGCAATGTGACAAGATGTGTGTGCATCAATAAAATGATCACTGCTTGAAGATTGAACCATGATATGCTGGTGACATACTTTACTGTTTATAAACAGTTCACAGAGCCATTCATTCTGTGCGAATAGAGGCAAAAACAGAAATGGACCCCTTGGTGAATTTAAACATGGGACAAACATAGATCTATATTCAAACTTGGAGTGCAGATTCAATAGACCACTTAGTCTTGGTCTGCCAACACTTTTATATGTTTATAACTTTTTACCATACAGTGTATAAAGCCAGCAAGTGCCAGCTGTGAACTTTTTGGATACATGAAGTGTGGTTGCTCATATGTTTGGTCTTACAGGTCTCGCTGAGGTTGGATGGAGAGAACAAGGCTTTGGAGTACAGCTCGGTGGGAGTCATAAAGGATGCAGTGAAAGCTAGCTTCCGCAATGCCCAAGTCAGCGATCTGTTCGATCGGAACTGGCACAAGATCGCCATCAGCGTGCAGGCAAGGACGGTCACCTTGTACATTGACTGCAAGCTGGTCATGACTTTGCCCATCGAAGACCGAGAGAACATTGACATCCAGGGGAAGACGGTGATCGGAAAACGTCTGTATGACAGCGTTCCTGTTGATGTAAGTCAAAGCTTCCTGGAGGATACAATGTAACCATTTACGTGGTCGTATTTCATGGGCAGAACCTGTGAGCTCATTGTCCATATTTGCTTTTCAGTTCGACCTCCAACGTATCGTCATCTACTGTGACTCCCGACATGCTGAACTGGAGACCTGCTGCGATATCCCCAATGGACCTGTACGAAATTATATTCATATATATTGATATTACATGTAGATTATGATACACAGGATGAAAACATATATGTAAATTCAGTCTCTAAAATCTCATATAAGCTTTAATATGTTAATGTCATTTAAAAAGTAAATTACAGTCTTCTTAGATCTGCAGCTTTCATTAAAATAATAATGACTGATCCTGTCATGTTCAGGCACTTCCTGTGACGGGGTGACAACGCTTTGCCCGTGTCTCCCAATTGTGCTCCCGTGATGTCACTGAGTCACATACACTTCAGCTAGAGATTATGAGTGATTGAATCAATGCTCATTGCACCAGCGTGTTGTAAACCTTCACAAAGGAGAGAACTCTCAGGAATACCACTGTACGAGGGGAGGCCAATAAGTTCTTACCCTCACCAAGATCCAGATGTGGTAGGGATCTGAAATGTAGTCCACTGACTCTTAATTCTCTACATATCCACCTCCTATGGTTACACACTTTTCACATCTGTGGAACAGACCTTTAATACTATCTGCGTAGAAGTATGCAGATTTGGAGGAAAACCAGCTACCAACTTCAGTAATGATTGCCTCATGTTTGTGGAGACGTCTTCCCCGTAAATGTTTCTTCAGATTTGGAAACAGGAAGAAGTCCGAAGGTGCCAAGTCAGGTGAGTAAGGTGGATGGGGCAGAGATTCATAGCCACAATCGCGAACAAAAGTGACAGTTTCTGCAGCTCGATTATTTGGGCAGATTTCCCTTGAAGATGGAGGAAACTAATCACGGTTCGGTATTCAACTTTGTACGGCATGACACCTACTTCAATGCTCCTGGCTCTAACTATAATTCACCACGGCCTACAAAAACTAAAATTGGCATGCATATTACTAAGATATTCACCTATACACCTGCAACATTTCAGATCCCTAGCACATCCAGATCATGGTGAGGGTAAGAACTTATTGGCCTCCCCTCGTATGTTGTGCTAGGCAACTAGGAACATTTTTGTTGATTGTCGTAGCCCATAGTTAGCCATCTAATTATGGGCACCTCTCTAGTTGTGTTTGGTTATGAGCTGACAATCAATATATTGGATGGGCTGGTGGGACATTAAACTAAGGTGACTACCAGACGTTTTAATATGTGTAATCTAATCCTCAGAGCTGCATCCTGCAAGAGTCCTACAGCCAAACCCACCCCCACCATAAGGGACTCTTGTGGAGTTTTGTACCTTATGACATGCTGGTGGCATTATTATTATTATTATTATTATACAGGATTTATATAGCGCCAATAGTTTGCGCAGCGCTTTACAATATAAGGAAGACATTACAATCACAATACAATTCAAGACAAGATGGTAAGGAGGGCCCAGTCCCTGAGGGCTTACAATCTAATAATTTTCCACTTCCACCAACCATAGTTTCTTCTGATCCCACATCCTGCCATCTGTTTGGTGTCAGTCTGTGGTCAGATTCTGCTTTAGTTGTGACTAATCTTCCAGCTTAGACTTCTACTTTTGCTGACTTCTCTCTCTGGCTATTGACTATTGGCTTTCCTTCAGAGCCCTCAGGTACTGCTTAGGACCTGTCTTGTGTTTATGTGCCCCTAGCCCAACTGCTAGTTGTCAGATTGTTTTGCCTGATGAAGGGACCACATGTGGTTCCAAAAAATTGTGCTTTCTAAACATCAATAAAAGACAGATCGATGAAGTGGACCTAGGTGTGCTGGAGACCTTATTACCTCTTTCGGATGGCCACCCGTTGGCCATTTCAGCACCCACTAAAGTTACACATTGGTATATATCAGTTGGGAGTGAGATATGATATCTCTAATCCACTGCTAGGAGTGTCCAGCCCCCTTGAACCTGACCAATTAATATAAACTTTATCTGCGGACTCCCGTGGTGCACAAATCCTGTATAGTCCACAAATATTTAAAGCGTACCTATAACCCAAAACAAAAACTGTAATATATTGCAGCTTACTAGTCCTTAATGGGGGCGGCTGCATTGGTTTTCTATTTTTTTTTCAATTTACACCTGATGCCACTAACACACTTTCAGTCACAGGATGACAACGCTCACTCACCTTACTGTCTCAAAACAGAAACAGGATAGGACTAAAGGACCCCCCCTTTCTGCTGTTGTCCATTGCATAAAGGGGTGTGGCTCTGTAAACACACCCAAGTTTACATTGTACAGCCCCAGGCAGCCTTGTGCATGAGCCCTTACCATCTCTGATAAATTGCCACATGATTAGCCCAACAATTGATTCTTATGTATTTAATTATACATGTAGTTATTTATTTTTGAATGTAATAGCATTGTTTTTATTTTGCAGTGTGTTCTGACTGTAGTCACAAATCCCACTCCGATCATATCGACACCAACAGCAATGGAGCAGAGGGGAACCGAAAACAGCACTATCAACTGCTCCCATTGCCAATTTGGGGAGAAGGTACAGTATGTGGTTATTAACATTTCCAGAAGACAACATTGTTTTTTGTTTTTTTTGTCTAATTTTACTGCCTATGTGATAGCATTGGGTGGGTGACATGTGCTCTTTATGACCGGTGACCTGAATGAGATAAATCCTTACTGATGAAGGGGGAGTATTGAGCCCCTGAAGCGCATCAGATATTTCTTGCAAAATAAAGATTTGCTGGACTAACACTATAATGTGTGGCTCTCCCCTCTCACTCTCTTCAAACTTCCTAAACTTTTATCAAAGTAAAAACAAAAATATAATTGGTACCTCAAAAGACATTTAAACATCACAACACAAATTCATGAACATTGAGGACCCTGTTATATAGCCTTTACCTCTCATGATATCATCATACAAGATGTCCATACATCTCCTTTTGTCTTAGGCCTGGTTCACACCTGGGCGTTTTACAGCGCGTTCCTACGCTCTGTAAAACGCTCAACATGTGAAAACCAATGATTGCCTATGGGCATGGTTCCCACCTGGGCGTTTTACAGCGCGTAGGAACGTGCTGCAAAACGCCCTACGCCCAAAGAAGTACAGGAGCTTCTTTGGGGCGTATTTGGCGCATGTATCCATTGGGATACAGCCAGGTAGCCTTTGGAAACGCGCGAATCGCGGTAAAAACGTGCTGGACGAAACGTGCGACAAACGCGCATATTCGATATGCCTAGGTGTGAACCCAGCCTTATACTCAGCCTGATAGCAGTCTGTGACATCGTATTGATCAGCATGGAGATATACGGAGATGGCCATTTGGTACTTGTATCCCATATTCTGACACCTTTTGAGGTTCAGTTACTCCCAAAAAATTGTGGGAACTTATTAATTAGAATTTTATAACAGAATAGATTTAAAAGATACACTCAATATTTGCAGAACAGTATTATTGATGTGTCCGTCGTTGATCAAGTTTGCTGGATTTTTTGGTTTTATGCACATGGAATGTATTTAGCTGATTTCAATGGAACGTTTGGGGTTTTAAAGTAGAACTATAAATAAAATCCTATTCAGCAGCACCAGATGATAGGTATTGTTCCTTTCGCAAATTTAACCCTTGGTGGTGGCTCCCACTGTCCCTTTAAGGTTCTGGATAACAGGAGGCAGAGGCAGGTATCCCTATCATGTGATATTTAGTGAAAAAAGAAATTAAATTTGTGTTTTTTCTGTGTTTTAGGGTGAAATTGGCCTTCCTGGTCCCGAAGGTCCAATGGGCCCAAAGGTAAGTCTTAAATAACATGGAGTGTAAAGTAAACCTGTCCTGAGAGAAATACGGGGGTTTCCATTGTCTGGCTGTTATGCTGATCTAGTGACTTTAATATCTTCTGTGTAAGTGACCCTCCGAAACAAGTCTGGATGTCATTGACTGGAAGGCCTGCTCCCTCAATTGTCAGGACTGGGAACCACAACTTCATTGGTTCCAGGTTCTGTCTAATTGCAAAAAAGTCCAAAGCCTGTGGCTAGCAACTACCATACTTTCAAACCCCATGAGGATGAGCTCTACCCCAATATAGCCACTGCAGTCCATAAGTCTTTTTCCTTCTGGCTTTCTGTACACAGTCTTCAGGGAACCCTTTTTTCCTTTTTACCCAGGCATAGCCTATGAGTGTAATCTTCAATAATCACTTGAGAGGATCAAAGCGGTTTCCAAACACACCAGCCCTCGCTGCCAGAACTAAACCCCTACAGATCCCTACACATCTCTCTTCAGCTTCACAGCCCACGAGAAAGGAATTTCCAGTTGGGTTCTACCAGAACAACTTCATATTTACTGCAAATAAAGGTCAATTAACAAAAGAATGAGTAGATGTTCTAATGGAGACAGTACATAATCATTGCCCATGGGGGTCAACTATCTTCCTGGCTTGCCTTTCTTCCATGACACAAACATGCTTCCTCATAATAAGGTACTCACTGCACAGGATGATTTATGGCGCATGGTGAGGGGCCATGGGAAAC